>NC_057808.1:245311053-245461196 GCF_018294505.1 Triticum aestivum | reverse complement strand
ACTCCCGCAAACCTCCCCTACTTTTGTCTTTGTTTTGCTGGAGAAATCGCGTCCGGACCGTCCCGCGGAGCGATACAGAATCGCGTTGGATGGATTCCGCGGTCCGGACAATGCAGTCTGGACACTTGCAGGAGGTTTATGGGTCCGCCTTGGAGATGCCCTTAGATACCATGTTTTGTGGTTATTAAAAGTGCACAAGATGCATGCATGTTATTAAGTAGAGGATACTCCGCACATTGCCGTCGGAATTGGTTGATAAATTTTTGGATTGATAACATGAGAATGAAAATTAAAAATACATGCAAACCAGACCTGTGGTTGGATGGTTAGGAGGACAATGGCATCCCAGTCCATAAGAGTTCCAGTCCTAGACTTGACACTGGTGCTTGCATTTTTTTGAATTTATTTCAGGTCTTCTGGCGATATACGTTCAATGTGGGAGGAGACATTCTTGTCGACTTTATAAAACTTGGCATGTTTTGCGGGTTTAAACCCGTTTCAGTAGTACCTGAACCCAAAACCTATCAAAATACGTAGCTTATTCACGGATCCACCAATTTCTACCCATCCACTGATCCAACCTCGACTACCCACACATGGCAGCACACTAGATAAACATAAACCTAGCTTTTTCTTCCGCCGCAGCCCGGGGATGAGTGTTGTTGTTTTTCTTTGAAAGTTGTTATTTTTGCTGGCTGATCGCGGGGACGGGTTCCCCGCGGGTTCAAGAAACTCGAGGGTTTAGGGACGGGCAAAAAACTGACCCTGTGCACGGGGATGGACATGCAATTTTCTCGCGGGGATGGGTTTGGACAAGCAAAACCCGGCTGGTTTCGTCCCTGCTGCCATCTTGGATCCAGACTACTCTAAAATTCATGCTAAAATATCCAAGGGTAGAAAAAACATTAGTTTTGATGCTAAGAGCAACTCCAATGCACCGACCCAAATGGACGGCGATTTTATTAGCGTTTTGTCCGTTTGGGTCGGCCATCCGCTCGACGTCCACCCGTTTTCTTTTTGGGTCGGTCGCCCGCTCAGCGTTTGCCCTGTTTTCTTTTTGGGTAGACAGTGCGCCCAATGCAAGCGACCTATTTCATGTCCGCGTACAGATTTTAAGAGGCCCGCGACCATAGATCATGCCAACGGCCATGCCGCCGTCCAAAGTTCATGCGGACACCATGCCAGCGGCCGGCATACAATGCCAGCCTCCAAAAAGGCCATCACACAGTTCTTACTGGCGCACTTGCTAGCGGCCGGCACACATGCCAGCACACAAAAAAGGGGCGGGAGTTCGACCACGCCATGTCGGTCGTGGTCATGCCAGCACACTTGTCAGCATACAAAAAGGGATGCCGCATGCCGCCATAGATCACTCAAGGTCGAACTTGAGCATGTCGGCCTGCATCTTCTCGAACAACTGCCTCTTCCTCAGTGACACGGTGTTGAGTGATACGTCTCCAACGTATCTATAATTTTTGTTTGTTCCATGCTATTATATTATCAGTTTTGGATGTTTAATGGGCTTTAATATGCTCTTTTATATTATTTTTGGGACTAACCTATTAACCGGAGGCCCAGTGCCAGTTTCTATTTTTTGCCTATTTTAGAGTTTCGCAGAAAAGGAATACCAAACGGAGTCCAAACGGAATGAAACCTTTGCGATGATCTTTGTTGGACCGAAAGCAATCCAGAAGACTTGGAGTTGAAGTCTGCAACTCCACGAGGCGGCCACGAGGCAGGAGGGCGCGCCCCCACCCTCGTGGCCCCCTCATAGCTCCACCAACGTACTTCTTTCGCCTATATATACTCTTATACCCTAGAAACATCAGGGGGAGCCACGAAACCACTATTCCACCGCCACAACCTTCTGTACCCGTGAGATCCCATCTTGGGGCCTTTTTCGGCGATCTGCCCGAGGGGGAATCAATCACGGAGGGCTTCTACATCAACACCATAGCCTCTCTGATGAAGCGTGAGTAGTTTACCACAGACCTTCGGGTCCATAGTTATTAGCTAGATGGCTTCTTCTCTCTCTTTGATTCTTAATACAAAGTTCTCCTCGATGTTCTTGGAGATCTATTCGATGTAATACTCTTTTGCAGTGTGTTTGCCGAGATCCGATGAATTGTGAATTTATGAACACGATTATCTATGAATATTATTTGGTTCTTCTCTGAATTCTTCTATGCATGATTTGTTATCTTTGCAAGTCTCTTCGAATTATCGGTTTAGTTTGGCCTACTAGATTGATCTTTCTTGCAATGGGAGAAGTGCTTAGCTTTGGGTTCAATCTTGCAGTGTCCTTTCCCAATGACAGTAGGGGCAGCAAGGCATGTATTGTATTGTTTCCATCGAGGATAAAAAGATAGGGTTTATATCATATTGCTTGAGTTTATCCCTCTACATCATGTCATCTTGCTTAATGCATTACTCTGTTCTTATGAACTTAATACTCTAGATGCATGCTGGATAGCGGTCGATGTGTGGAGTAATAGTAGTAGATGCAGAATCGTTTCGGTCTATTTGACACGGACGTGATGCCTATATTCATGATCATTGCCTTAGATATCTTCATAATTATGCGCTTTTCTATCAATTGCTCGGCAGTAATTTGCTCACCCACCGTAATACATGCTATCTTGAGAGAAGCCACTAGTGAAACCTATGGCCCCCGGTTCTCTTTCTTATTATATTGCATCTCTTTTATTTACATCGCATCTCGTTTACTATTTTGCAATCTTTACTTTCCAATCTATACAACAAAAATACCAAAAATATTTATTTTACTATCTCTATTAGATCTCACTTTTGCGAGTGACCGTGAAGGGATTGACAACCCCTTTATCACGTTGGTTGCAAGGTTCTTGATTGTTTGTGTAGGTACTAGGTGACTTGTGCGTTGTCTCCTACTGGATTGATACCTTGGTTCTCAAAACCGAGGGAAATACTTACGCTACTTTGATGCATCACCCTTTCCTCTTCAAGGGAAAAGCAATGCATGCGCAAGAGGTAGCAAGAAGGATTTCTGGCGCCGTTGCCGGGGAGATATACGCCAAGTCAAGACATACCAAGTACCCATCATAAACTCTTCTCCCTCGCATTACATTATTTGCCATTCACCTCTCATTTTCCTCTCCCCCACTTCTAAAATGATTTTCGAAAACCTTTGCCTTTTCTTCGCCCCTCTTCCGTTCGCCTCTTTCTGCTTGCCTCTTGTGTGTTCATTCTTAGTGCGGTTTGTTGCCATCATGTCTGAAACTGGGGAGGTTATCGTTGAAAAAGATAGTAGTAACGATGGGGGAAACTTTGATGCTTCTGATAATCCTCATGAAAAACCTACTATTTTACACACTAAAAAGTTTCGGATTGGTAGTGGTAATATGATTGGAAAAGGAGTTATTCAATATTTCTTTACTTGTGCCAGTGCTTTGCCCACTATTGGTGGGTCTATTCTTCATAGAACTAGTAGTCTTGCGGATGCTATATCTTTGCTCGTAGTTGAACTTGAAAGACAATTTATCCACATGCATCCTTGCATACAAAGGATTTTTCTAGAATTTTCCAATATTGAGCATTCTTCTGTTAAATGAGCAGCTACCATCTTTTTAGCACATGAGTTCAGATTTATAATAAAAGAGGCCAACGAAATTTTTGCACATTATAGGGTGGATGTTGGCCATCCTCCCATAGAAGCAATCCTTTTTAATCAAGAAGACATAATGCGTTTACGATCTTTAGATCATGCTGCTTATAATGAAAACCTTAGAAAAAAGGTTCCTACCGATGTTCTAGTTGACAGGTGTAAGTGCATCTAGTGCCCCTTAGTGATTTTGGTGTATTGAAGACTTATAGGTTAAGGGACTAATGTGTTTATGAGTGTACACATGTCTATAAGTCTATGAGGAGTTTGATATTTACAGAGAAAGTCGACCCCTAAAAATGAAGTTCTTCATCTGAAGACTTTGGATTTCTGAAGACTTTCTGAAGACTTTGAAAGTGAAGAAATTGGTGTAACCCTGAAGACTTGGTATTCATACGAGGAACATGAAGCGTGAAGAATTTTGTTTTCGTAGTTTCATTTTCTCTTTCTTTAGTCAAAGGAAACACCGTACTGTTAAAGGGGGTCGAGGAAATACTAAGGAAAAATTTCCAAGTGATGCTCAGCTCAAAATCCTACACCCACCAATCCCTTCGAGTGAAGCCATTGGAAATCTCATATAGTTCAGTCATATACTTCAGTGACAGAGACGAAGTTCTTCTGGTCTCTGAGAATATTGTTCTGACTGAGGAGTTAGGAATTCGCCAATGCGGATTGCCTACACAGTGAGAAACATGATAGCCCTGAGGAATTTGATACTCAAAATTCCGACCGTTGTTGTCCTACGCGCCAGCTGTCCCAAAATATCTACCCACCTAACGGTCATATCATTGAAGGACATTTATGTCTTATCATGTCGGGCTGCTCCCTAGGCTATAAATAGCCGCCCCCTACAACCACTAGCTGGTTGGCTGCTCCGAGAGAAACTGACACTTGTCATTTGAGAGCATCCCATCCTCCGAGGACTTTGAGCGAAAATCATCACAGTGGGGAAAACCCAAACCCAAACACCTACAAACCCAAAGTGATTGAGCATCACTGAAGAGATTGATCCTGCGTGGATCTGACGCTTGTTACCTTTGAAGACTGTGCTTCTTCCAGACGGTTAGGCGTCATGGTCTAGAGCATCCTAGAGGAATTGTGGATCGCCAAGTGACCGAGTTTGTGAAGGTTCGGAAGTCACCTGAAGACTTACCACGAGTGATTGGGCGAGGTCTGTGTGACCTTAGCTCAAGGAGAATACGGTGAGGACTGTGTGTCCGGGACTGTGTGTCCTCAGGTTTAAATACCTAGCCGCTCCAACTAGATGTACAACTGAGATAGCAGTTGGAACTGGTCTACCAAATCATTGTCTTCACCAAGCTTACTGGTTCTATTTCCTCAACCCTTCCATTTCCTCATTACAGTTGTTGTGTGCTTGTTCATATCTGTTTGAAGACTTTGACTGAAGACTTTCTCAATTTCCTCAGTTCAATTTCTTCAGTCTGTTTGTCTTCACCCTGTGTTATCCTGTGATTACGCTTTCTGTACTCTGTGCTTGTCTTCATTTCATCATGATGACTATGCTTGTGTCTTGTTATGTTTACTTTTGAGTACTTATTCCGCTGCTAGTTGTTCTTCGCTAAGGAATTTCCTCACCGGCAAATTCCTCAGTGAAGAATTCATAAAAATCACCTATTCACCCCCCTCTAGTCGATATAACGCACTTTCAATTGGTATCAGAGCAAGGTACTCCCTTGTTCTGTGTGATTTTGGTTTAACCGCCTGGAGTTTTAGTTATGTCGACCAGAGGAATGAAGACTGTGTCATGTCCCATCTTTGACGGTCACGAGTATCCCAAGTGGAAGGCCATGATGAAGAAGCGCCTCATGGCGATGAACAACGAGCTGTGGACCGTCACTGAGATTGGTCTGACCGATCTGTGCAAGATGGCGGAAGCTGATGACATTCGCAAGTACACTATGCTCAATCTCACGGCGAAGGACGTCATCTGCTCCTGTCTGTCTCAAAATCAGTTCAGGAACATCATGCATCTCGATCATGCGAAGCTTATCTGGGACCGTCTCTCTGAGGTCTATGAAGGTCATTGAACTCGTCATGATTCCTGGTTTGAGGATTTCAAGGAATCTCTCAAAGCGATGACATTTGAACCAAAATCATCATCCTCTTCATCATGCCTTATGGCAAAAAGTGCTGAGGTAACTGAATGCTACCTATCCGAGTCTAGTGATGATGAATCTGGTGATGAATTTGGACCCAGTTATGTCAAACTTGCTTCCCTTGCCACTAAACAACAAAGAGCTTTGGAAAGAGTTCAATACATGCTAAATAAGAGCGATGATATGTTGGGTGAAGAAAAGGATCAGTCGAAAGCCTTGGCTGAGAGTCTTCAGAGACTTCAGACTAGGTTTGACAACCTTCAAGGTCATCATAACACTCTCTTATCTGATCATGAGAAACTTTCTTATGAATTTCTTCAAAGAAAGCAAGACCTTGAGAAGCTAAGAGTGGGTTATGAAGATCTTCAGAAGGAGCGTGATTCATTACTTGCTCAACAAATCAGCGTTGCTCAGGAAGAATTTGTTCCTCCATGTTTGAATTGCATTGAACGTGAATCTACTAATTCTTCACCTGAATGTTCAAATGCTTCTAATGTTACAAATTCTTCACCTGCCTCTGCTATCACTAATTCCTCATCTGAGGACATTGCTAGTATCACTGATGATGCAAGGCTGAAGGAATTGTACATGACAGGCATGTACAAAAGCCTCAAAGGGCATCAGACTCTTTGTGATGTGCTTAAAAAGCAGATCCTCAACATGAACCCTAGGAAAGAGGGTATTGCCTTTGAGAGGAAACTCAATGCTGATGGTACATATTGGAAGCCTGAGCAGTACCCCAAAACCTCATGGGTTGCTGCAAAGGGACCTCCAGTTGATCCATCTAATCTATCTCGCTTTACATGTGAATCTCCTCATTCTTCTGATGAGTCATTTGACTCCAAGTATAAACTGTTCAAAAATCAGACTGGTGAAGTATTTGCTAGATATGTTGGCACTAACTGCAGGAACGGTTCCCCTATGAAGAAAATCTGGGTTCCCAAAAGATGCCTTGAAAGTCTTCAGGTGAATGTCCTCATGACACCACCTGTGAAGAATAGGAACCCCATATCAAATTCTTCATATGGACCAAATTCTTCATATGGATCCAAGTCCTCATACGGACCAAATTCCTCACATGGATCAAATTCCTCAAAAGGATCAAAGTCCTCATATGATCATCATCGTGCTAACAACTCTGTTTCGCAGGGAAGAGCTAAGGGCTATGAATATGAGCATTATTCTTCTAACCATTATGTTCATAAGTCCTCGAAGAATTTCTCTGCTTATTCATATGCTTATCCTAGCTCCTCTTATGTGAAACGAAATGGACTGGCTTCTATGCCACCTTTCTCGTATGGAGCTCGCAGAGTGATGAACTCTTTTCCACCCCTTCAGATGTGGGTGGTGAAGAAAAAGAACTAATCTCTTATGCAGGGTCAGGTCTCCAGACATGCGTAAATGTCTGAAGAATTTGCTGGAGACCTGAGACTGCCTGAAAGGACACAGGATAATCATGAAGAAATGAACTTTGATGAAATTGATCTGATGAATTGATGTCATATTCTTCACTGATGAAGTATATGAGTTCGTAAGCTGCACTAATTCATCTGCAGGATGATCAACCCAAAGCCACTGAGTGGGTCCTCGATAGTGGATGTACAAATCACATGACTGGTGACAAGAATCTCTTGATGGATGCTCCCTTATCTCCATCGCATCTGAAGCATATCATCTTCGCTGACAAAGGCAAAAGTCAGGTATTGGGTCTAGGTAAGGTTGCGATCTCAAAGGATCAACACATGGACAAAGTCATGCTTGCCGAGTCCTTAGGATACAACCTCATGTTTGTCTCAATGCTTTGCGATCTTGATATGGTTGTTGTCTTTGGCAAGTATCGTTGTGTTGTGATCATGGAAGGTGACAATTCCAAAGTCTTCGAAGGCTTTAGGAGAGGAGACTTGTATATTGTTGATTTCTCTTCAGGACCACAACCAGGCGTGTGCCTACTTGCAAAAGCTTCAGAAGGCTGGCTATGGCATCGACGACTTGGTCATGCAGGCATGAGGAATTTGCACACGCTTGCAAAGAAGAAGCATGTCATTGGCATTGAGAATGTCAAATTCCTCAAGGATCACTTATGTGGAGCCTGTGAAGCTGGAAAGATGACCAAGGCCAAGCATCCAGCGAAGACTATCATGACCACTACTCGACCATTTGAATTGCTTCACATGGATCTCTTCGGTCCTAATCATTATTCTGCAGTTTCAAATGATGCATCTCAATATGGCTTTGTTATTGTTGATGATTACTCTCGTTACACATGGGTACACATTGTTACTTACAAACATGAAGTGCAGGAAGTCTTCAAACGATTTTCCTCGAGGGCTTCAACCAACTTTGGTGTGAAGATCAAGCACATCAGAAGTGACAACGGAACCGGGTTCAAGAATTCTGGTCTTGATGACTATTTTGATGAACTTGGTATTACTCATGAGTTATCTGCTCCTTATACTCCTCAGTAGAATGGCGTCGTGGAGCGCAAGAACAGGACTCTTGCTGAGATGGCTTGCACTATGCTTGATGAATACAAGACGCCTCGTCGTTTCTGGATTGATGCAATTGATACTATGTGCCACATCATCAACAGAGTATATCTTCACAAATTTTTCAAGAAGACTGCCTATGAACTCCTCACTGACAAGAAACCCAATGTGAGTTATTTCAAAGTCTTCGGTGCTAAATGTTGGATTAGAGATCCTCATCACAACTCTAAATTTGCACCGAAAGCACATGAAGGTTTCATGCTTGCTTACGGAAAGGACTCGCACACCTACAAAGTATTCAACAACGTTCTTCACAAGGTTGTTGAAACTGTAGATGTGCGGTTCGATGAAACTAATGGCTCGCAAAGAGAGCACCTACCTTCTGTGATAGATGAACCAGCACCTGAGGAATCTATCAAGTTCAAGGCTACTAAGGATGTCATCCCTACCGAAGAATCTGCTGTAGAATTCATTCCAGAACGTGAAGAATGTCGAGCTGAGGCACCTGAAGAAAATGGTGCTGAAGAAAATGCTGATCAAATTCCTCGACGACAACCAGCTCATCCTCACGTTGCAAAATAAGTGCAAATTGAGAAGATCATCGATGACATTGAAGCACCAGGTCCTCTCACACACTCAAGAGCTTCACATTTATCTAACTTTTGTGGGCACTTTGCTTTTGTCTCTATCACAGAGCCCACTAAGGTAGATGAAGCATTTCTGGAGCCTGAGTGGATTCAGGCCATGCAAGAAGAATTACATCAGTTCGAGCTCAACAACGTCTGGGAACTGGTCAATCGTCCAGATCCTCGCAAGCACAATATCATTGGCACAAAGTGGATCTACCGCAACAAGCAAGATGAAAATGGCCTTGTGGTGAGGAATAAGGCTCGGCTTGTAGCTCAAGGCTACACACAGGTTGAAGGAATTGATTTCGATGAAACTTTTGCACCTGTTGCTAGACTTGAGTCTATTCGCATATTACTTTCTTATGCTAACCATCATGATATCAATTTATATCAAATGGATGTGAAAAGTGCATCCCTCTATGGCCTCAAGCAGGCCCCTCGGGCGTGGTATGATACTTTGAAGGAATTTCTCATGAAGAAAGTCTTCAAACCCGGTTCACTCGACCCTACTCTTTTCACTAAATCTTATGATGGTGAACAGTTTGTGTGCCAAATATATGTTGATGATATTATCTTTGGCTGTACTGACCAACGTTACACTGACGAATTTGGTTATATGATGAGAGAGGAATATGAAATTTCTATGATGGGAGAGTTGAAATTCTTCTTAGGTCTTCAAATTCGTCAACAGCAAAATGGCATATTCATATCTCAGGAGAAATACCTCAAGGATGTACTGAGGAAATTCGGCATGCAAGATTGCAAAGGCGTCAAAATACCTATGCCCACAAATGGCCATCTATGCACTGATGAAAATGGTATTGACTTCGATCAAAAGGTATACCGCTCCATGATTGGTTCTTTATTGTACTTATGTGCACCTAGGCCAGACATTATGCTTAGTGTTTGCATGTGTGCCCGATTTCAAGCTACACCGAAGGAATCACACCATAAGGCTGTGAAGCATATTCTTCGATATCTAGCTCACACACCAACACTTGGATTATGGTATCCCAAGGGCTCGGCTTTTGATCTCATTGGATATTCAGACTCTGACTATGCTGGTGATCGTGTGGACCGCAAGTCAACATCTAGCACATGCCATTTCCTCAGACGATCTTTGGTCTGTTGGTCCTCGAAGAAACAGAACTGCGTATCACTATCTACTGCTGAAGCTGAGTACATTGCTGCTGGTTCTTGCTGTGCTCAATTGCTGTGGATGAAGCAAACTCTCAAGGACTATGGCGTCAACGTGAAGAATGTGCCTCTCTTCTGTGACAATGAGAGTGCCATCAAGATTGCTCACAACCCAGTTCAGCACTCGAAGACAAAGCACATTCAGATTCGTCATCATTTTCTTCGTGATCATGTGTTGAAGGGCGACATTTCTATTGAGCATGTGAAGACTGAAGAATAGGTAGCCGATATCTTCACAAAGCCCTTGGATGAGAAGAGATTTAGCAAGTTGCGGTGTGAGCTAAATATCTTAGAATCTTCGAATGTTCTTTGAAAAGGACACTCATCCTAACACTTATGCAAAAATTGATGACTTAGATGTGCAACACATGAAGAAACGTTTTTCTTCAATCAATGAAGACTAACACTCTAAGTGTGAAGAAATTAACGAAGAATTTGATTCTTAGAGCCCTACGACAATTGTACGCGGTGTCTGAAATCATCATTCTTATACGGTGGGTCACGCCACCACCAAAAGTCAAAAATCTTCAATTTGAGTTTTTCCTCAGTTTTTGAAATTCCTTAGTTGTTCATGTTCTTCAACTTTGCATTGTCTTCACTGTTTCCGTCCTTTTTCTTCATTGGCTATATATATATATATATATATATATATATATATATATATATATATATATATATGAGTTTATGTCCTCTACAGCTTTCACTTATTGCTATTTCTTTAAGTTGTGTTCTCTGCTAAGTGAATGTGATCGGACCCTTCCCCCTCTATGCTAAACTCAACCCAATCTATTCACGAATTCTTCATGTGCGTTCTATTTGAAACTCGTTCAAAATCTTCATTGTGTTCTTGTCAGCTGAAGAATTTGCGGACGGAACTTTTAACTTATCTTATCTAAATTTTCGGCTTTGCCGCTCAAACCGTCCCGCATCCCACGAAAACACTTATCTATTCACCCACGATCTCACACGATCTCCACTTCTCAATACGTGGGTGACACATGTCAAGCGAATGAGAAGGGTCAGGGGCACGTTCGTCCAAATTCTTCGGGCGAACAGTTTTTCACCATGGCTATAAATACCCCTCCCCTTCCTCACTTCTCCTTTACTCCGCTCGACCTCACTCCAGTTCAAGCTTCTCAAACCCTAGCGCCGCCGCTACTTCATCGTCACTGGTGAGGAAGAGCTTCACTGCCTCGACCTCGTCGCCGTCGTACTCGTGCCGGCCGCGGATTTCTTCCCTCCGCCGCCGCCGTAGCTGTCTTCCTCAGCCAAGTTAGGGCGTGGAAGATCTGAACTGACGAACTTCACATCTACACTTCCCAGTTCGTCGTGTTCTTCGTCCAGGATAATTAAAAGTTACTTTTACTGCCCTCTTTGATTCAAATGATTTCTACAAAATCCTCAAAGGTGTTTTTTTTTCAAATCTTCACACACTAAACACCTCACATGTCATCTGTTCTTGATTCATTTCTCTAAGCTATATTTTTCTTCAAGATTCCTCAATTGTGTGGATTTCTGATCTATACAACTCTGGAACCTAAGACAAAGAACACTTAGTGAAATTCTTCAAGATTCATCTGGTCAAATTCTTCAAACTTGTTCTTTTTGAAAAACCTCTGAGAACGCATATGACCTCTCCAAATTCCTCGCAACTATACTTTGTTCACAGGTACTCATGTCCGCTGCTGAATCACTAGGTTCTCATCAACTTAACTCATTTGCAGCGTTCCTTGAAGAAAAGTTGCATACATCTTCAGAGAATTCCATTGTTCAAATTCCTCATCTGAAGAAAATGGCTGATGGAAAGAAGCCACAGAAGGGAGGAAAGAGGCCTGAGATCAATACTGCTTTTGAGATCCCTGATGATAAATACAAGGACTATTGCACTCCTGATGAGGCCAAGTTTGGTAAGGAGGACAAGAATCAGCGCAAAATGCGCATCCAAAGGATAGAGAGGAGATGGGCAAGAGAGTGGAGGGAGTACAGATATGTTACTCCCAAATACATGAAGAAATTCGCACTAAATCCTCCATGCCCAAGACCTCCATTGGCACCTGGCCAAGAAGCAGATCCCACTAGCCTCAAGCGCGGTGAGGACTATCCTGATGAATGGGCCAAGCGCCAGGCCAAGTTGGCCAGACAAGCAAGAGAAGCAGTGAGGAAATTCAACGAGGACTCTGCTGCTGCTGCTGCCTCTACTAAGGCCTCCGCTGTCAAGCCGAAGAAGGCCATGGAAAAGAAGCTTGCTTATAAGCCAAGTGCTTCATCTTCAATGCCCTCACGGCCAAGTTCCTCAGCAATGCCCTCACGGCCAAGTTCCTCAGCAATGCCCTCACGGCCAGATTCCTCAAAGCCCTCACGGCCAACTCCTCATGCTCCTCCCGCTCCAAAGTCCTCAGCTCCTCCGCCAAAGTCTTCGGCTGCTCCGACAAAATCCTCTGCACCTGTGCATCTCGCCACATGCCAAAGGACAACAGGCATATCTATTGCCTCAGGAGCTTCTGCTAGTTCCTCAGCTGCACCAAATTCTTCAACAGGACCCTCTCTGCTGAAGACAAAGGCCACTGCTGGACGAGGTTCTCGCCCAAGTCCTCACAAGAAGCAGGTCGCCTTCCATGTACCGTCTGATGAAGAGGAAGCTGATGATGATGAACTTGCAGAAATCATCAGAGATAGGCAGGTCAAGGCCGCTAGAGCCAAAGGCACGAATGTGCCTCTTCTTTTGGATCCCAAGTTGATCCTCGATTACATTGATCTCTGGCATAAGGACCCCAACACTCCTATGCCTGATTTCAAGCTGACTCCTGGCCAAAGTCATATGCTGACTCATCCAAGAAGAAAAATGGAAATATGAGAAGGCCAGGCAGCTCAAGAAAGCACAATACAGGAAGGAGCGCTTCCTGAAGAAAAACGTTGTCTCTATGACAACTGAAGAACTTGTCACTATTCAATCTGAGATCAAGAAACTCAGTGATGAATTTGACATATACCGTGCTGACTGGCTTGGAGCCAAAGTCAGATTTGTGAAATTGACTGATAAATTCACCTCCAATGTTGCAGCCCCAACGCAACAAGAAAATCCTCAGGCTGAAGCATCTGCTCAGCCGACTGAAGAAAATGCCAGGACCGCTGATGACATTCAGGCTACTAAAGAAAATTAGAGTACCAGGGCTGATGACTGCATTCCAGCTGCTGATGAAATTGCCAGGGCATCCACTAGTGGTGCGCCTGAAGAAAATGAAGAAGTCAGGGCAACTGCATCAGTTGTGCCTGAAGAAATTCAACCAAATTCCTCTGCTCCTCCTGCACCTACCCCAACTCCGATCCTTCCATCTGCATCAGATGTGAAGAAGACCAAGGCTGCAGATCATGCAGCAGTGAAGAAAAGGAAAGCATCAACTTCATCAGATTCTTCAGCTCCGAAGAAGATGAAGCCTTTGACCAGCTCATTTGCAAATCCCATTGATGTTGTTCCTATCTCAACCATGCCATCAGAGAACCTTGTTCCTTTTGATGAAGATTATGTGATTCCAAGTGAATCCGATGAAGACATTCCCTCTGCTGCTTCCTCAGAGCAGATGTATGGAGAAATTGAAGCGGACGCAATCCCTTCAACTCCAATTGTCTCCTCGCCCATGCCTCAGTTCACTGCTGAAGAGGCCGGCGTTGAGGAATTGGATGAACAAAATTCTGACATGGACATTGGGAGTACTACTCCATTGATGAATGATGATTTCTGGGATAGTCAGCATCCCAACTCTCCTCTGTTCACACCATTGCAACAAATCCCTCAGTCCCCAGCACATACTGTTCCATTGGGCTCTTAAGAAACTCACCCCACTCCGTTTTTCCATGAAGAAATTCCAGCCACTAGTGCTGAAGAAAATGAAAATGAAGAATTGAAGAGGCTGTCACTGAAGAAGAAGCTGAAATTCCTCAGCCTGTGCAACCTGAGATTGCGATTCCTGAGGTGATAATGCAATTGACTGACACTCCTCGGCCCAAGCCAAAGGATCCATTATCAAAGAAGCAGAAATTCAAGGCTGATGATTTCTTCGGCGAGCACGTGTTCTTCACTGACTATAATCCCTATGATTCTGCTCGTCTTAGAAGGAAGCGCTTCTGGACCGCCAGCCAGGCTAACTTCTTTTCTTCACTGCTCTTCAACAAAGACAAAGTCTTCGACCACGAGCACATTCCTCATGTGGACATGGAATCACTGCCATGCTTCACCCCTGTTCTTAGTGTGCTTCATGACACAGGCCTCCTCAACTCAGACATAGGTGATTGGAATGAAGAACTCATTCTTCAATTCTACGCAACACTGCACATCACAGGAGATGCTGATGATGTAAACTCCTGGGTTTTGGACTGGATGACCGAAAATACTCACTATAAGGCACCGGCCTCTGAATTACTTCACGCCCTACCCATCAGTCCTCCACCTGAAGGAGCTCGTTGCCTGTACCAAGAGCCTGAGCTCACTGCTCATTATATGCAAGTGCTTATGAAGCCCCTGAAGCCCGGTCAAGCCTCAAGGACCAAATTCCTCGTGAAGGAATTGTAGTATGTACCAAGAACAGTCTATCGCATTCTGACGAAGACTATGAGTCCAATCAAAGGCCACGACTCCTCTGATGAGGAAATTGTTGGCATCATGAAGAATCTGGTATTCAACATCATTCATGGCATTCCTGTCAATTATCACGATTTCTTCATGAGGACTCTGGCAAACGTTGCACTTTCTCCATTTGAGCTGAAGCCTTATGCACCGTGGATTATGAGATTCCTCATAACAAGGTCTTCACTCAACTACAAGGCTGATTTTCAGAATCACCTCAGCTACTTGCCCCCAATCGAAGTCCTCAAACAGACATATTCCTCAGCTGATGAAAAGCGCAAGGCACCAGCTGTTATTGATGAAGGCATTCGTCCATTGGATGGTCAGTTTCGCAAAGCTGCATCTTATTCCACCAATGATGACTCTGCTGTAAGGGCATATTTATCCCTAAGATGTTTTGGTGATTGATGACAATGCTTTTGCGGACTAATCGTGTGCATTGAGTGTTTTCAGAGATTCATCCTTTTGGCACGAGACGATTCCCTCCCCTCGGAGCTTGAAGCGAAGACGGTGTAGTCCTTTCGAATTAGTTTGGTGGACTAGTTTCATAGGGTTCACCGTACTATCAAGAGGGGGTCCGCTTTGGAAAGGCTAGGGTGGAATCATCACGTACACTTCCTTTGCCCCCCTCTGAGCCTTTCCGCTTCAATGATGGGCTCGTTCCCCTTCTCAGTGTGCCCTCTCTGGTCCCAGCGGTAGTACCGCGGGCCGGAGCGGTAGTACTGCTTGGGTGCTACAAGCGGTAGTACCGCTCTAGAGCGGTAGTATCGCTCCAGAGCGGTAGTACCGCTGGTAGCCCCCAGCCGTAGTACCGCTGCGGTCTCGTGCTAGTACCGCCTCGATTCGAGGGGTCTTTTTTTGTGCCGGGTTTTACAGTACTAGCCGCGGTAGTGGGGGCCGTAGTACCGCTCGTATGCGGTAGTACCGCCCTGACCACCGCGGTAGTACCGCTCTGGGCCCAACGGCAGTACCGCGAGGGGGAGCGGTAGTACCGCTGGCCAAGCGGTAGTACCGCTGGCCAAGCGGTAGTACCGCTCTCTGCGGGGCTGGTGTGGGGGGTAACGGTTGGATTGTTCCCCCCAATATATAAGGAGGTCTTCTTCCCCAAAGTTGACCTACCTCTTCCCCCAAAAGCTCCATTGTTGCTCCAAGCTCCATTTTCGCCCGATCTCTCTCCCTAGCCAATCAAACTTGTTGATTTGCTCGGGATTGGTTGAGAAGGCCCCGATCTACACTTCCACCAAGAGAAATTTGATTCCCCCCACTAATCCCTAGCGGATCTTGTTACTCTTGGGTGTTTGAGCACCCTAGACGGTTGAGGTCACCGCGGAGCCATAGTCCATTGTGGTGAAGCTTCGTGGTGTCGTTGGGAGTCTCCAATTAAGTTGTGGAGATTGCCCCAACCTTGTTTGTAAAGGTTCGGTCGCCGCCTTCAAGGGCACCAATAGTGGAATCACGGCATCTCGCATTGTGTGAGGGCGTGAGGAGAATACGGTGGCCCTAGTGGCTTCTTGGGGAGCATTGTGCCTCCACACCGCTCTAACGGAGACGTACTTCCCCTCAAAAGGAAGGAACTTCGGTAACACATCCTCGTCCCCACCGGCTCCACTCTTGGTTATCTCTTACCTTTACTTGTGCGCGCTTATATTGTGTTGTATCCCTTCCTTGCGTGTGTGCTAGTTGTTGTTGCATCATATAGGTTGCCCACCTAGTTGCATATCTAGACAACCTACTTTGATGCAAAGTTTAAATTGGTAAAGAAAAGCTAAAAATTGTTAGTTGCCTATTCACCCCCCCTCTAGTCAACTATATCGATCCTTTCAATTGGTATCAGAGCCTCGTCTCTCTTTAAGGACTTTACCGTCCGAAGAGTATGGTTGACGTCGTAGACGGTGTGGAGGAGCACTCCGGTGTGAATCTGGTCTCGTCTACGGGAGATGGGGGAACCGCGATCTCTCGTGAGGAATTAAATGTGGCGTTGGACACATTGAAAACCTCCATGACTACCGAGGTCGAAAGCATGTTTAATAAATACTTAGAAGGGCTTAAGCTTTCCACCGCACCGTTGAAAGTGGGTGATCCCGCCAACAAGGTGACGGATGCTACCTCCGACAAAGGGGAAGCTACTAGCGAGAAAGCTCCTTCTTCTAGTGGTAAAAAGGGCACCGGCATCTTTGCCCATGTGGAACCTCCACCTGTCTATGGTGGACCGCTCCCTTCCACTCATTTAAATCATGCCGGCCCGGCTCCTAAGATTGAGAAGAATGTAGATTTTGATTCTTGGGTCTATCGTTTTAACTGTCATTTAAATCATGTGAACACTAAACTTTGGAGAATCATTGAAGAAGGTTTCTATCCGCATGACCGAAGTAACTTCACTCCTAGAGAAGTTGTGGATCATCAATTCAATGAGAATGCTCTCTTCATAATCCAAGAAGCAATCCCACCCGAAGATCTTCCTCATCTCCGGCCTTACACCGTGGCCAAAGATGCTTGGCTCCAAGTTGTTTCCCTCTATCGGGGAAGCGCAAGCATTCAACGCTCCAACTATGAAGTGGTGCAAGATGAAGCCGTCGAGTTTGCAATGAAAGAAGATGAAGAACCTCGTGAGCTTTTTCGGAGAGTAACCAAACTCGCGGTCTCTCTCCGAGATCATGGAAGTAAGGACACGGATGACAATTGGATCAAGCGCAAATTCCTCAAGGCAATGATGCCCTACCACAAAGCCATGTCCTCCGTAATTCGTCAAAGGCCGGATTTCCACACCTTGTCATCAAGTGAAGTGTTGGATGAGTTTGTTGCTATGAGCATCTTGGACAAGACCGCCGACAATGCGGTTCTTCGCTCTCAAAGAGTAAAGAAGCCCAACCTTGCTCTAAAGGCCAAGGTTAGTATGGAGGAAGAGGATGAAGAGGAAGAAGAGGAGGGCAACCTCGAAGATATGAAGTATGCCTATCATGAACACATGGCTCTTGCTTCAAGGCAATTTTGGAGCAAGAAGAACACAAGGCCAAACTTCAACAAGAACAATTCAAGTGGCGCAAAGGGCAAGCAACGAGTGAGGACTTGCTTCAATTGTGGCAATGTGAGCCACTTTGTTGCGGAGTGCCCTTACGAGAAGAGGGAGGACAATGGTGGCAAGATCATTAGAAAGGACAAGGCCAAGTCGTTCCCCAACAAGAGCAACTTCACCAAGAAGACTCCTCCCAAGGCATTGGTGGTAGAAGAAGAGTACAACGAGGATGATGACGATGATGAAGATGGTGAGTCGGTTGCCATGGCCTCCGTTGCCATTGCGAAGACTCCACGGATGTCTCTCTTCGACTCACCCAATGAGAACATCACCGCCAAGTGCCTCATGGCTAAAGCCACCAACAAGGTAACCTCCAACATCAAAACTACCATCATTAATCATCCTTCTTCGACAGATAGCATTGATGAACATGAGGGTACAAATGTGGAGGAAAATGAGTTTGAGACCTTTATGGGTAAACTCAAGGGTAAATCCAAGAAGCACTTCGTTGCTCTCTTGGAACAACTTGGTGAAGCCAATGACATGATCGAGGCTCACGAAGATACCATCTCTAAGATGGAGGGGCATAGTCATGACTATGCCGATGAGATTTCGGATCTTTCCAATGCTCTTGACGAAGAGTGTGGTCTTCGTTTGGCTCTTGAGGAGTCATACAACGATGATCATGCTAAGTTAAAGAAAGATCTTGATCAGGCTCTTGTTGTGTCTCATGTGCTAAACTCCGAGAAGGAAAAACTTGGGGTTGATCTTGCTAGACTTAAAGAGGAGTTTGACATTCTCGACAAGGCTCACAAAGTCTTGAAGGGCGTTCATGCTAGCCTCAAGGAGTCTCATGATCAAATCCAAGTAAAGCTAACTAAGGCGAAAGCCACCTTTCCTCATATGGTGTTAATTGATAATGCAAATGCTACTAACCCTTGTTGTGAGCATGTGCATCTTGTTGAGGAGAATGCTAAGTTGAAGGAGCAACTTGAGAAAGGCCTTGTGTCATGCATACAAGGTGAGAAGAACCTCAACGACCTTTTGAGAAACCAAAAGGAAGTTGTGGCCAAGGAGGGGATTGGGTTCGCACCCAAGCCCAAGAACAAGAAGAAGAATGACAAGACCAAACGACCTCCTCCTCTCAAGCAAACTTTTGTGAAGGAGGGAGAGGGTGCTTCCAAGGAGAATAAGAACAATGCGAAGGGTGACGGTGTCAAGAAGGGCAATACCACCCCATCCAACAAAGCCAGCGACTTTAATCCTTCTTATGTGTTATGCCGTACTAGTGATGGGCATGTTTATGCCAAATTTGTTGGTTCTCCTCATGAGTATATTGAATGGTCCATTTGGGTTCCTAAGACCCTTGTTACTAACATCAAAGGACCCATTACAAAATGGGTACCTAAAACCAAGCATTGATCTCTTGTAGGTGTTTGCTTCCGGTGGGGGATCATGGTTGCTCGATAGTGGAGCTACAAATCATATGACCGGAAGCAAGGACTTGGTGGTGGACGTGCACAAGATTCCATCTATGCCCACCAATGTCGAGTGGGGTGATGCCTCGTCTTCTAAGGTATTGGGACTCGGCAAAGTTGTCATTTCTCATAATCTCACGATCGAGAAGGTCATGCTAGTTGAGTCCCTTGCATACAATTTACTTTCCATTCGTCAACTTGCTATCATGGGCTTTTCCACTTTCTTTGATATTGATACCGTGGCCCTCTTGTGGAGCAAGACTCTTAAAGTAGCCTTTGTTGGGCATGTCGAGAACGGTTTCTATGTGATTAACTTTTCGGAGCGACCCACTAAGACTGCGACATGCCTAATGGCTAAAGTTGACGTGGGATGGCTTTGGCATCGCCGTTTAGCCCATGTCAATATGAGATCTTTGCAAAGTCTTCTCAAGGGGGACCATGTCCGTGGACTAACGAACGTTAGTTTTGCTAAAGATCATGCTTGCAGTGCTTGTATCGAAGGAAAGCTTCATGAGAAGGCTCACCCTCCCACGACTCTCATTTACTCGAAGAGGCCTTTGGAGCTCCTTCATTTGGATCTCTTTGGGCCTCCATCCTTTGATAGTCTTGGGGGTAGAAAGTATTGCTTGGTAATTGTGGATGACTATTCAAGATACACTTGGGTGTATTTCTTCAAGAGGAAGAGTGAGACCCAACAAACCGTCATTGACTTTGCAAATGAAATCCAACGTCAACACAATGCAAAGATCTTGACAATAAGAAGTGACAATGGCACCGAGTTCAAGAACTACACCTTGGACGAGTTTCTTGGTGATGAGGGGATCAAGCATCAATATTCCGCACCTTACACCCCTCAACAAAACGGTGTTGCGGAGAGGAAGAACCGGACGTTGATGGATGCAGCAAGGACCATGATGGCGGAGTTCAAGTCTCCATACAACTTTTGGGCCGAAGCCATCAACACCGCGTGTCATGCATCCAATTGGCTCTACCTCCGCAAGGGCTTGAACAAGACTCCATATGAGATACTCACCGGTAACAAGGCCAACCTCAAGTACTTTCGGGTGTTCGGGTGTAAGTGTTTCATTCTCAAGAAAGGTGTTCGGTTGTCTAAATTTGAGGCTAGAGCATATGAGGGAATATTTGTTGGTTATGCTACAAACTCTCATGCTTACCGTGTCCTCAATAAATCCATGGGACTCATTGAGGAGACGTGTAACGTGGAGTTTGATGAGAATAACGGCTCCCAAGTGGAGCAAAGTGGCACTTGTGATGTAGGTGATGAAATTCCTCCTCAAGCCATAAGAAGAATGGGTGTTGGTTTTATCCTACCCATTGAGGAACCCCTTGTGGCCGAAGGAGAAGGACAATGGTCCACTCAAGTGGAGCCATCACCAACCCAATGCCCACACGCTTCCGAAGAACAAAGTGAAGGCCCTCAACCTCATGAACAAGACCAAGGGCAAAATCATGATCAAGACAGTGGAGACACACCAAGTGATGCCCAAGGTCAAGTTCTCTCCTCCGAGCAAGTTCAAGATCAAGAACAAGCTCAAGACGGCGCTCAAGATGATCAAGTGACTGCTCCTCAACTCACCACCGAGGAGGAATTGGAGCGTCGTGCCGCCAAGATTGCTTCCAAGCTCTCCACCAAGGGTCATCTCATGAAGAATGTACTTGGAAGCATTCAAAAGGGGGTAAGCACTCGTAGACAATTGGCAAACTATTGTGAACATCACGCGGTTGTCTCTTGTGTGGAACCCCAAAAGGTATTTGAAGCTCTCGAAGATCCGGATTGGCTCAATGCCATGCATGAAGAACTCAACAACTTCGAGTACAACAAGGTGTGGAGATTAGTGCCAAGGCCAACGGGGAACCACAATGTCATTGGAACGAAGTGGATATTCAAGAACAAGCAAGATGCTCATGGGACCATCATCCGCAACAAGGCACGATTGGTGGCACAAGGCTACTCCCAAGTCGAGGGTATCGACTACGGTGAAACCTTTGCTCCCGTTGCTCGCCTTGAATCTATTCGTTTGTTGATTGCTTATGCTTCTCATCATAACTTTAAGTTGCAACAAATGGATGTGAAGAGTGCTTTTCTTAATGGACCCATAAATGAGTTGGTGTATGTCAAACAACCCCCCGGGTTCGAAGATCCCTATTTCCCCGATCATGTGTATCAACTCCATAAGGCGCTCTATGGCCTTAAACAAGGCCCACGTGCGTGGTATGAGCATCTTACGGAGTTGTTACAAGATCATGGATTCGAAATCGGGAAAATCGACCCCACTCTTTTTACTAAGAAGGTCAAAGGGGAGTTGTTTGTGTGCCAACTATATGTTGATGATATTATTTTTGGTTCCCCTAACAAAGCTTTCAATGAAGAATTTGCTGCTCTCATGACCTCAAAGTTCAAGATGTCTATGATGGGAGAGTTGAAGTTCTTTCTCGGATTCGAAATCAAACAAAGAAGAGAAGGAACCTTCATCAACCAAGCCAAATACACTCAAGACATGCTAAAGAGATTCAAGCTAAGTGATGTCAAGCCGGCTTCCATTCCAATGCCCACCAAGTGCCAACTTGACATTGATCCCAATGGTAAAGCATGGATCAAAAGGTATATCGCTCCATGATTGGATCCTTGCTTTACCTTTGTGCATCTAGACCAGATATCATGTTGAGTGTGGGAATTTGTGCACGGTTTCAAGCCGCACCTAAGGAAAGACACTTTGTGGCGGTCAAGCGAATCTTTCGATATTTGGCTCATACCTCAAACTTTGGCTTATGGTACCCAAGAGGAGCAAACTTCAAGCTTGTAGGTTATTCGGACTCCGATTGGGCGGGAGACAAAGTGGATAGGAAATCCACTTCCGGAGGGTGCCAATTTCTTGGTTGCTCTTTGTAAGTTGGTCTTCTAAAAAGCAAAGTTGTGTGTCTCTCTCGTCCACCGAAGCGGAGTATGTGGTGGCCGGGAGTTGTTGTGCACAACTCTTATGGATGAGGCAAACTTTAAAGGATTACGGTGTCATTTGTGACAAAGTGCCTCTTTGGTGTGACAATGAAAGTGCCATCAAGATTTCTCTCAACCCGGTGCAACACTTCAAGACGAAGCATATTGAGATTCGGTATCACTTCATCCGGGATCATATTAGGCGAGGGGAGATCGAGCTCAACTATGTCAACACTCATGATAACCTTGCAGATATTTTCACGAAGCCATTGGATGAAGCAAGATTTCGCGAGTTAAGGCATGAGCTAAATATCATTGATTCGAGCAATGTGGTTTGAATCTTTGCACACCCCTCACATTCATCATGCATTCTTGTCTAGGTGTAGGCATGGACATAGGGGGAGTGTTGTTCTCTCAATGAACTCTTCCTCCCCCCATAATGCATAAACTAATCTCACTCTTTCACATTAGCCATTTTTGATGGTACTTGTGCTTCAAAGACGAGTTTTGGTCATGGGCCCAAGGATAATTCTTCGCGGTGCCATACCAATTGACTCAAACATAGGTGGCCTCGGCCACCGCCCTCTCGTGTAGAGGTGTGTGGTTCTTGTTCTCTTGCTGGTGCTCTTGTTGCTTTGTGTTGGTTTTCTCTTCTTGCCGTTGTTTCCCTTCTTTTCTTTTTGTGCCATAGGTGTTGAGTCTAGTTTTGAGTTGCGTTGGGCGGTACTGCCGCTGTGAAGGCGCGGTACTACCGCTAGAGCGGTACTGCCGCTATACGGGAGCGGTACTACCGCTCATGTGGCTAAGCGGTACTACCGCCAATCACCACGGTACTACCGCTGAGGGGCGGGGCCAGGGGGTTAAGTCGTGGGCAGGGTGGGTTCCTCCCCCCATACCCATTTGCTTCGTCCCCTCGTTCCTCTTCCTCTCTCCAGCGCCATCTCGCCGCGGGAGGGCTCCGGCGGCCCTCCGTCTCCGGACCGTTCCTCTCCATTTCCTTCGGTGGAGTCGATCCCCACCTCGTTCTCTTGCCATGGATGCCGGTATTGCCCCTCGTTCCTCTTCTCTTCTTGTCTAGTTTTCAGATCTCGCGTTTTAGGGGCAATAGTGGTTGCATCTCTAGATTTTTGGCCAAATCTAGGCTTGAGTAGGTTGGAGAAGGCAACTAGACTCTTTGGATTGATGTTTGGTAGGTTTATTTTTGAATTTGGCATCCCCGGTAGTGCCGGATCTGACCACGGCAGTAGGGATCCTCCGTGCCCCGTCTCGGGCGGTACTACCGCCCATCTGGCGCGGTACTACCGCTGGAGCGGTACTGCCGCTGTGGAGGCACGGTACTACCGCTGGTGCAGTACTGCCGCTGTGCAGGCACGGTACTACCGCCGGATGCCCAGTTCCATCATTTCCTACCACATGTTGATCCATATTTGTTGTGTTTATTTGGTTTTGATCGTTCCTTCTGGTTGTTTCGTGTGTCCGTGTGTTTGGTTCCAGGTGATGAACATCCTGAGCAGCAAGTCCGCCGTGTCAACCCCGGGCGTTCAACGTCAAAGCGGTACCGCTCATCTGAGCCTGCAGGTGGTTCCTCCAGTGCTCCACCGCCGCCAGTAGGTGCTTCCTCAAGTGCTAATCCTCCTCTCAAGAAGAAGACTGCCAACAGGCCGAAGCCAAGTGGCAAGAAGGTGACTGAGATGACTAGCAAGGAATTCTGGGACAGGCGTCGCCGCAACCCATATGAGGAAGACCAAGAATCCAACCTTGTCAATCGCCCGTTCTGGAACCGGTTTCAATATGCCACCTACTTTGACGTGATCAAGGCTAAGAAGAACCTCTTTGTCAATGTTCATACCATCAACACGGATGCTATGGAGAAGGACCCTGAGTACTTTGGTGATGCCCTTCAGATGTGCTCTCAGTTGAACATTCTCAGGATCATGCAGTTCAACAAGGACTTTGATGCAGATTTGCTGGCTCAGTTCTTTGCCACTGTCCACCTAGGAACTGATGAAGACAGGACTTTGACTTGGATGACTAATGGGAAGTTGCTAGCTGTCAAGTGGAAGGCCTTCATGGAGTTGCTTGAGGTGGAAGATCAAGGGCTCGAGACTCCAGTCGGATTTCGTCCTCACCGCAATGTTACCTCCACTCACAAGCAAGCCCTCTGGCCCTACTGTACTCGGAAGGTCAACCCTGAGACCAGGAAGGAAACCTATGAGTTGTCTGCCTTTTTGGACATCCTTCACCGTATCTTCCGCGAGACTCTCTTCCCTCGTATCGGGAATCTGGACATGGTACACTCTTATCTCGTGGACATGCTTCTCTTCTGCCAGGGTGAGAAGGACGCAAACACTGGCGAGTCCCTGGACATCTCTCATGTTATGTGGTCTGAACTTCTTGCTGCTATTTCTGAGCGCAAGTGCCCGATTTATGGTTCGTTCATTATGTTGCTCATTGAGAAGGCCTGGAGACGTACCTATCCTGAGGAGCAGCTGGAAACTGGAGAGTTGGTTTCTCATGAGATCAAGCGTCTGAGGAAGAAGGATAATTGGGGCACATCCGTTCCTAGATCTGGAGTTCCATCTTCTGCTGCTGCCATGGAGACCGAGGGCGAGGCTGATGCCGATGATGACGATGAGGATTATGTGCCTTCTGGGACAGAGCCTTCTGCGGCAGAGCCCTCTTGGGCAAAGAAGCTCAAACACAAGATGAAGAATCTGTTCTGCATGGAGTCTCACGGTCAGTACATGACTCATGTGGCTGAGAAGAAGGCAAGGGGACGTCACAAGGAGCCTATGCGTCAGTTGGGTGCGACAGTCACCAGCGGCTCTGAGGGTCAGATCACTGAGGAGGAGGAGTGGATCCAGCAGCACTGTCCGTGGACCGATTCAGATGCCGAGCAGTTTTCGGCCGAGGACAGCGGTGCAGATGATCACGCAGAGTCCTAATGTTCGAGATCCTCAGCATGCTCTCACCTGGAGCCGTAGGTTAGCTCTTTGCCCCTTTTGGTGTCTCGATGCCAAAGGGGGAGAGAGTTTAGGGATTTGCGTCATTGTGTTGCGAGTGCGTCTTTGTCTTTGTGCTTTCGTTGTGTTTGCTACCTTGTGCTTTGTTTGGTTTTGTGTTCAGTGAGACCTTAGTTCCAGTAATATGGTGTGAGACATATGCTACCTTATCCTTATCATATCTTTATCTATGTCTCTAGTCATTTGGTATCTCATGAGTTGCATGCTTATTATGTTATATATCCTGCTCTCTTGAATCTCGCTTAGGTTGTTGGTCTCTAAAATACAGGGGGAGTGTTGATCCTAGTATGTGTGTCGTGCAGTCCAAAGCACTTATCTTGCTGGCACACATCTAGGGGGAGCCCGTCTATATTTTAGAGATTTGGGGTTTGCGTATGTCCTTTGTCTTTTCCCGTTTGTGCAAATCCCGTATTGTCATCAATCCACCAAAAAGGGGGAGATTGTAAGGGCATATTTATCCCTAAGATGTTTTGGTGATTGATGACAATGTTTTTGCGGACTAATCGTGTGCATTGAGTGTTTTCAGAGATTCATCCTTTTGGCACGAGACGATTCCCTCCCCTCGGAGCTTGAAGCAAAGACAGTGTAGTCCTTTCAAATTAGTTTTGTGGACTAGTTTCATAGGGTTCACTGTACTATCAAGAGGGGGTCCGCTTTGGAAAGGCTAGGGCGGAATCATCACGTACACTTCCTTTGCCCCCCTCCGAGCCTTTCCGCTTCAATGATGGGCTCGTTCCCCTTCTCAGTGTGCCCTCTCTGGTCCCAGCGGTAGTACCGCAGGCCAGAGCGGTAGTACCGCTTGGGTGCTACAAGCGGTAGTACCGCTCTAGAGCGGTAGTACCGCTGGTAGCCCCCAGCCGTAGTACCGCTACGGTCTCGTGCTAGTACCGCCTCGATTCTAGGGGTCTTTTTTTGTGTCGGGTTTTACGGTACTAGCCGCGGTAGTGGGGGCCGTAGTACCGCTCGTATGCGGTAGTACCGCCCTGACCACCGCGGTAGTACCGCTCTGGGCCCAGCGGCAGTACCGCGAGGGGGAGCGGTAGTACCGCTGGCCAAGCGGTAGTACCGCTCTCTGCGGGGCTGGTGTGGGGGGTAACGGTTGGATTGTTCCCCCCACTATATAAGGAGGTCTTCTTCCCCAAAGTTGACCTACCTCTTCCCCCAAAAGCTCCATTGTTGCTCCAAGCTCCATTTTCGCCCGATCTCTCTCCCTAGCCAATCAAACTTGTTGATTTGCTCGGGATTGGTTGAGAAGGCCCCGATCTACACTTCCACCAAGAGAAATTTGATTCCCCCCACTAATCCCTAGCGGATCTTGTTACTCTTGGGTGTTTGAGCACCCTAGACGGTTGAGGTCACCGCGGAGCCATAGTCCATTGTGGTGAAGCTTCGTGGTGTCGTTGGGAGCCTCCAATTAAGTTGTGGAGATTGCCCCAACCTTATTTGTAAAGGTTCGGCCGCTGCCTTCAAGGGCACCAATAGTGGAATCACGGCATCTCGCATTGTGTGAGGGCGTGAGGAGAATACGGTGGCCCTAGTGGCTTCTTGGGGAGCATTGTGCCTCCACACCGCTCTAACGGAGACGTACTTCCCCTCAAAAGGAAGGAACTTTGGTAACACATCCTCGTCCCCACCGGCTCCACTCTTGGTTATCTCTTACCTTTACTTGTGCGCGCTTATATTGTGTTGTATCCCTTCCTTGCGTGTGTGCTAGTTGTTGTTGCATCATATAGGTTGCCCACCTAGTTGCATATCTAGACAACCTACTTTGATGCAAAGTTTAAATTGGTAAAGAAAAGCTACAAATTGTTAGTTGCCTATTCACCCCCCCCCCTCTAGTCAACTATATCGATCCTTTCATCTGCCACTCATGATTCTGCTGCCCATGCATCCAAGCCAAATCCTCGAGCCACTGCTCCTCGTGTGATGACTGACCGTGAGCTGCTCCTTAGTCTTCACCAGAAGGTGGATCAAAACCATAAATGGGTTAAGCGTCAGTTTGGTTCTATTCTTCACAACATGACTGCCACACATAATGCAGTGAAGAAAAACCATTACTACCTCCATGAAGTCTTCGGTCGCACCTGGGCCATTCTATCACATGTATATGGTGAAGAAGATCTGAAGAAAATGGGTCTCAAGGAAGATTTTGACTGGTCTGCACCTCCATCGAAGAAATACAAGAAGGTCAAGGTTCCTTCCTTGGTGGCCAGCTCATATTCTTCATCGCGCGAAACCGACGAGCATGAAGACTTGGACGACACTGCGGCAGGCCCTACTACGACAAACGACCCGCAACAACGCTGGCGCTCCTCCATCTACTTGATATTCTTCAGGGGCGTTAGTCCTCATTTTCAACCCTTTTGGTCATTCGATGACAAAGGGGGAGAAATTGGAGTTAGTCTTCAAGCGGGTCTATCTTATATGGGCTTTTTTTTTGCTAAGTTACAACTCTCGTTCTTTTGATGACTTTGTTGGATCGAGTTGTAAACTTAAACTCTATGGTGGCCTGATACTTTTCCTGTGACCTTCTGCATGCTTATTCCTCATTTATGCATGCATGCTGAATTACATCAGTCACCATATTTCATCATGCATTTCAAATTCTTCATATTATATGTCAAATGCGTGTATGAATTACAAGATATAGGGGGAGATCTCCATGATTCAACTCTTCAAGTGTGCATTGCTTCAAAAGCAAATTCCTCACTATGCACATCTTCAGGGGGAGTTCTTCTATATCTTGCAATCAAATTCCTCAATATCAGTATTTACACTTCATATGTTTATCCCCGTTGAAAACTTAACCTATATTGTCATCAATCACCAAAAGGGGGGAGATTGTAAGTGCATCTAGTGCCCCTTAGTGATTTTGGTGTATTGAAGACTTATAGGTTAAGGGACTAATGTGTTTATGAGTGTACACAGGTCTATAAGTCTATGAGGAGTTTGATATTTACAGAGAAAGTCGACCCCTAAAAATGAAGTTCTTCATCTGAAGACTTTGGATTTCTGAAGACTTTCTGAAGACTTTGAAAGTGAAGAAATTGGTGTAACACTGAAGACTTGGTGTTCATACGAGGAACATGAAGCGTGAAGACTTTTGTTTTCGTAGTTTCATTTTGTTCTGACTGAGGAGTTAGGAATTCGCCAGTGCGGATTGCCTACACAGTGAGGAACATGATAGCCCTGAGGAATTTGATACTCAAAATTCCGACCGTTGCTGTGCTACGCGCCAGCTGTCCCAAAATATCTACCCACCTAACGGTCATATCATTGAAGGGCATTTATGTCTTATCATGTCGGGCTGCTCCCTAACTATAAATAGCCGCCCCCTACAACCACTAGCTGGTTGGCTGCTCCGAGAGAAACTGACACTTGTCATTTGAGAGCATCCCATCCTCCGAGGACTTTGAGCGAAAATCATCAGTGAGGAAAACCCAAACCCAAACACCTACAAACCCAAAGTGATTGAGCATCACTGAAGAGATTGATCCTGCATGGATCCGACGCTTGTTACCTTTGAAGACTGTGCTTCTTCCAGACGGTTAGGCGTCATGGTCTAGAGTATCCAAGAGGAATTGTGGATCGCCGAGTGACCGAGTTTGTGAAGGTTCGGAAGTCACCTGAAGACTTACCACGAGTGATTGGGCAAGGTCTGTGTGACCTTAGCTCAAGGACAATACGGTGAGGACTGTGTGTCCGGGATTGTGTGTCCTCAGGTTTAAATACCTAGCCGCTCCAACCAGATGTACAATTGAGACAGCAGTTGGAACTGGTCTACCAAATCATAGTCTTCACCAAGCTTACTGGTTCTATTTCCTCAACCCTTCCATTTCCTCATTACAGTTGTTGTGTGCTTATTCATATCTGTTTGAAGACTTTGACTGAAGACTTTCTCAATTTCCTCAGTTCAATTTCTTCAGTCTGTTTGTCTTCACCATGTGTTATCCTGTGATTACGCTTTCTGTACTCTGTGCTTGTCTTCATTTCATCATGATGATTATGCTTGTGTTCTGTTATGTTTACTTTTGAGTACTTATTCTGCTGCTAGTTGTTCTTCGCTAAGGAATTTCCTCACCGGCAAATTCCTCAGTGAAGAATTCATAAAAATCGCCTGTTCACCCCCCTCTAGTCGATATAATGCACTTTCAACAGGATTTCTGAACTTAATGATAAGTTTGCTATTCAGAACAATGGGTTAGGTTTTTCTCTTGAACAAAGGCTCGTGACTTTTTTCCAAAAGAATGCTTATAAGGATGAATTGGTTGTGCAATATGAGGGGCCAAAGGAGGAACCAATACCTCCCGAGCTTGATCTTGGGGACTTTTGTCCCATTAAATTTATCCCTTTTGATTACTTTTGTCTGGCATAAAGAAAACTTGCTGTTGAACGTAGGGAGTATGAGATGAGTTTTCGTGATTTGCCTTATCATTATTATGACAATACCTAGATCTATTCTTGCTTTTATGCCTAGCTAGGGGCGTTAAACGATAGCGCTTATTGGGAGGCAACCCAATTTTATTTTTGTTCTTTGCTACTGTTTAGTAATAAATAATTCATCATGCTACTGTTATGATTGTGTTTTTTGTGTTTTAATTAGTGTTTGTGCCAAGTAAAGCCTTTAGGATCTTCTTGGATGATAGTTGTTTGATCTTGCTGAAAAAGACAGAAACTTTGTGCTCATGCAAATATTTTTCATAAATCACAGAAAAGAGCTTTTTCCCTGGTTATTTTTGCAGAAGATTAATATACAAATTACCCTGGTCATCCTAATTTGGTAGAATTTTTGGAGTTCCAGAAGTATTCGAACAAGTCAGATTGCTACAGACTGTTCTGTTTTTGACATATTCTGTTTTTCATGTGTTGTTTGCTTATTTTGATGAATCTATGAGTAGTATCGGGGGGTATGAACCATAGAGAAGTTGGAATACAGTAGGTTTAACACCAATATAAATAAAGAATGAGTTCATTACAGTACCTTAAAGTGGTGATTTATTTTCTTATACTAACGGAGCTCGTGAGTTTTCTGTTGAGTTTTGTGTTGTGAAGTTTTCAAGTTTTTGGGTGAAGATTTGATGGATTTTGGAATAAGGAGTGGCAAGAGCCTAAGCTTGGGGATGCCCAAGGCACTCAAAGGTAAAATTCAAGGACAACCAAAATCCTAAGCTTGGGGATGCCCCGGAAGGCATCCCCTCTTTCGTCTTCGTCTATCGGTAACTTTACTTGAGGCTATATTTTTATTCACCACATGATATGTGTTTTGCTTGGACCGTCTTGTATGATTTGAGTCTTTGATTTTTAGTTTACCACAATCATCCTTGCTGTACACACCTTTTGGGAGAGACACGCATGAATCGGAATTTATTAGAATACTCTATGTGCTTCACTTATATTTTTTGAGCTATATAATTTTGCTCTAGTGCTTCACTTATATCTTTTTAGAGCACGGTGGTGGTTTTATTTTATAGAAATTATTGATCTCTCATGCTTCACTTATATTATTTTGAGAGTCTTTTAGAACAGCATGGTAATTTTCCTTGGCTATAAAACTAGTCCTAATATGATGGACATCCAAGATGGGTATAATAAAGACTTCCATATAAAGTGCGTTGAATACTATGAGAAGTTTGGTGCTTGATGATTGTTTTGAGACAAGAGGATGGTGATATTAGAGACATGCTAGTAGATTAATTGTGAATTTAAGAAATACTTGTGTTGAGGCTTGCAAGTCCCGTAGCATGCACGTATGGTAACCATTATGTAACAACTTTGAAGCATGATGTGTTTGTTTGATTGTCTTCCTTATGAGTGGCGGTCGGGGACGAGCGATGGTCTTTTCCTACCAATATATCCCCCTAGGAGCATGCGCGTAGTGCTTGGTTTTGATGACTTGTAGATTTTTGCAATAAGTATGTGAGTTCTTTATGACTAATGTTGAGTCCATGGATTATACGCACTCTCACCCTTCCACCGTTGCTAGCCTCTCTAGTACCGTGCAATTTTCGCCGGTGCCATAAACCCACCATTTACCTTCCTCAAAACAGCCACCATACCTACCTATTATGGCATTTCCATAGCCATTCCGAGATATATTGCCATGCAAATTTCCACCGTTCCGTCTATTATGACACGCTCCATCATTGTCATATTGCCTTGCATGATCATGTAGTTGATATCGTATTTGTGGCAAAGCCACCATTCATAATTTTTTCATACATGTCACTCTTGATTCATTGCATATCCCGGTACACCGCCGGAGGCACGCATATAGAGTCATATTTTGTTCTAAGTATCGAGTTGTAATCCTTGAGTTATAAATAAATAGAAGTATGATGATCATCATTATTAGAGCATTGTCCTGTGTGAGGAAATAAAAAAAGAAGCCAAAGAAGCCAATGAAAAAAAGGAGGCCAAAGAAGCCAAACAAAAAAAAGAGAGAAGGGACAATGCTACTATCCTTTTTCCACACTGGTGCTTCAAAGTAGCACCATGATCTTCATGATAGAGAGTCTCTTATTTTGTCACTTTCATATACTAGTGGGAATTTTCGTTATAGAACTTGGCTTGTATATTCCAATAATGGGCTTCCTCAAAATGCCCTAGGTCTTCGTGAGCAAGAAAGTTGGATGCACACCCACTTAGTTTCTTTTGTTGAGCTTTCATAATTTATAGCTCTAGTGCATCCATTGCATGGCAATCCCTACTCACTCACATTGATATCTATTGATGGGCATCTCCATAGCCCATTAATACGCCTAGTTGATGTGAGACCATCTTCCTCCTTTTTTGTATTCTCCACAACCACCACTCTATTCCGCCTATAGTGCTATGTCCATGGCTCACGCTCATGTATTGCGTGAAAGTTGAAAAAGTTTGAGAATACTAAAGTATGAAACAATTGTTTGGCTTGTCATCGGGGTTGTGCATGATTTGAATATTTTATGTGACAAAGATGGAGCATAGACAAACTATATGATTTTGTAGGGATGAACTTTCTTTGGCCATGTTATTTTGACAAGACATGATTACTTTGTTAGTATGCTTGAAGTATTATTATTTTTATGTCAATATTAAACTTTTGTCTTGAATCTTTCGGATCTGAACATTCATGCCACAATAAAGAAAATTACATTGATAATTATGTTAGGTAGCATTCCACATCAAAAAATTTGTTTTTGTCATTTACCTACTCGAGGACGAGCAAGAATTAAGCTTGGGGATGCTTGATACGTCTCCAACGTATCTATAATTTTTTATTGTTCCATGCTATTATATTATCTGTTTTGGATGTTTAATGGGCTTTAATATATTCTTTTATATTATTTTTTGGGACTAACCTATTAACCGGAGGCCCAGTGCCAGTTTCTGTTTTTTTGCCTATTTTAGAGTTTCGCAGAAAAGGAATACCAAACGGAGTCCAAACGGAATGAAACCTTCGTGATGATCTTTCTTGGACCGAAATCAATCCAGAAGACTTGGAGTTGAAGTCTGAAACTCCACGAGGTGGCCACGAGGCAGGAGGGTGCGCCCCCACCCTCGTGGGCCCCTCGTAGCTCCACCGACGTACTTCTTTCGCCTATATATACTCTTATACCCTAGAAACATCAGGGGGAGCCACGAAACCACTTTTTCACCGCCGCAACCTTCTGTACCCGTGAGATCCCATCTTGGGGCCTTTTTCGGTGATCTGCCGGTGGGGGAATCGATCACGGAGAGCTTCTACATCAACACCATAGCCTCTCCGATGAAGCGTGAGTAGTTTACCACAGACCTTCGGGTCCATAGTTATTAGCTAGATGGCTTTTTCTCTCTCTTTGATTCTCAATACAAAGTTTTCCTCGATGTTCTTGGAGATCTATTCGATGTAATACTCTTTTGTGGTGTGTTTGCCGAGATCCGACGAATTGTGGATTTATGAACCAGATTATCTATGAATATTATTTGGTTCTTCCCTGAATTATTATATGCATGATTTGATATCTTTGCAAGTCTCTTCGAATTATCGGTTTAGTTTGGCCTACTAGATTGATCTTTCTTGCAATGGGAGAAGTGCTTAGCTTTGGGTTCAATCTTGCGTTGTGCTTTCCCAGTGACAGTAGGGGCAGCAAGGCACGTATTGTATTGTTGCCATCGAGGATAAAAAGATGGGGTTTATATCATATTGCTTGAGTTTATCCCTCTACATCATGTCATCTTGCTTAATGCGTTACTCTATTCTTATGAACTTAAAGGAGCCCATCCAAAATCGTTGTAGACCCAACGAATTACTAGTTCCCAACCACGGGTGGAGTGAAATCCAACAAAAAAGTCAGTAACTAAAAGAATAAAAAAAAGCTTTTATTGAGTCATTTAAATTATAGAAGAATTCCTGAACCCAAGAATGCAGTTGATGTGTGGAGTAATAGTAGTAGATGCAGAATCGTTTCGGTCTACTTGACACGGACATGATGCCTATATTCATGATCATTGCCTTAGATATCTTCATAATTATGCGCTTTTCTATCAATTGCTCGGCAGTAATTTGTTCACCCACCATAATACATGCTATCTTGAGAGAAGCCACTAGTGAAACCTATGGCCCCCGATTCTCTTTCTTATTATATTGCATCTCTTTTATTTACATCGCATCTCGTTTACTATTTTGCAATCTTTACTTTCCAATCTATACAACAAAAATACCAAAAATATTTATTTTACCATCTCTATTAGATCTCACTTTTGCGAGTGACCGTGAAGGGATTGACAACCCATTTATCGCGTTGGTTGCAAGGTTCTTGATTGTTTGTGCAGGTACTAGGTGACTTGTGTGTTGTCTCCTACTGGATTGATACCTTGGTTCTCAAAACTGAGGGAAATACTTACGCTACTTTGCTGCATCACCCTTTCCTCTTCAAGGGAAAACCAACGCATGCTCAAGAGGTAGCATTGAGGTCCACCTTCATGATCTCCACCCCCGTCATCATGCTAGCGAGAGCCACTTCTTTTGCCTTGGTCTTGGCATTGGTGGCCTCGATCTCTAGCATCTTGGCTTGCTTCTCCACCTCCATCTCAAGCATCCTCGCTTGCTTCCCCGCCTCCATCTCAAGCCTCCTCCTTTGGATCTCCATGTAGGTGTTCATCTGCTCTTCCTTGTCTTGTCAACGCTTCTCCTCCCTTGAGTCCTTGGTCATCATGCCCTGCACGGTTGCGATCAAGGCGATGGACGCCGCATCCCGCTTGTCCTCCTTCTCCGAGTTGGTCTTCCCCCGAGGCTGTGGCTTCTCGCCCTCCCCAACCTCCTCCACGACTTTCTTCCCCCCACACGCCATGAGGGTGGCATATTGCGCCTTGAACTTCTCCCCGTTGATGACCCTCCAACAATGGGAGAGGTTGAAGGACTTGCCTTCATGTTGGACCTTGAATGCCTCCAAAGCTTGGAATGCCTCTAAATAAATAGCATGCAAGCATATGGGCTAATGGATATGCAAATGGACATGCAAGCATAAACGGAATGAAAACAAAGAGGGGCGCATGCATACCCTGTCTTGCATGTCGATGCCGCTCACGGGGCGTGCCTTGATGCTCTCAAGAGTGGCACAAAACTTGTTGCACTCTTGTTGGATCACCCTCCATCGCTTTAAAATGGACACCCACCCACGCGTGTTATGCATTTGGTACGGCGCAAACTTCTTGCGTTCATGGAACTCACGGTGGACACGAATCCAAAAGGTTGATGCCTTTTATTCGGCGCCGACCTTGGGGCTTGCCCAATGCCCCTCCAACACTCACAAAGGAGTTTGGCCTCGGCTGTCGTGTATGCCTTCGTCCGCTTGCTCTTGCGCTTCGGCTTCGCCCCGGCGACATGGTTGGCGAGCTCGTCCTCGAACAAAGGCTCCCCGTCGATGTCCAACTCATCCTCTTCCTCCAGGTCGTAGTCCTTCGGAAACTCGTGGTCGAGCGGGAAGTTGTCCAGGTCTGGGCCAACCTGATCTTGCATGAAAGCGTCGTGCATGCCAGCTTGATCATAGGTCCCCGCATGAACGGCCCTCGACCATCCTGGCTTTGGGTCTCATCGGGATCGTACCCAGCCGCGGCAGCACCGCCAGCAACGCTAGCGGCTGCCGCACCACCCTCGAAGATGATGCCACCAACATTGTGTCGAACGGGTTGCGGGCGCCAGGGAGCACGTCGGTTGGCATCTCCCACGCACGTTTCCTGGTCCCTTCATATAACAAGGCACCGGCCACCGGCATGGCGTTGAGGTCGATGGGCGTGGAAGGCGCCACCACGCTCACCTCCGACGAGCATTCCCCAGAGAGTCGGGAGGCTTGCGGGTAAATGTGGAAGCCGGGAATCGGGTGCGTCGCCGACGCGCGGGGCGACTTTGGCAGCACCTTCTGAGGAAACGCGGAGGAGCCGGTGCTGGCAGCGGCCACGGCGGCGTTGACGAGCCCGTGCTGGCCAGGGTTTAACCCTAAGTAGAGCAGGGCCTCCCTCATTGCCGCGACCACTCGGGCGTTGGTTTCCTCCTGTTGTGCGGCGGCGGTGAGGGCGGAGACGACCGCTACTTCCTGCCTTGCGTACGCCACGTGCCTCCGGCCCTTCATCTTGGCCGACTGCACGACCCACTCCTCGGGCGTCAGCTGCTTCTTCTTCTTGGGCGGCGCGGCGGTCTTGCAATGGGCGCGGGGCTTGCCTTTGTCGAAGGGGGCGGAGACAAGGCCGGACGAGGCGAGGGAGGGAGGCCGACGGCGGCATCGAGGGCGTCGTCCATGGTGAGCGTTCGGCAGCGTGCCGCGGGGCGGGAGGGTTTGGGGAAAGTGGAGGAAAATAATGGGTGCTTTGCACCGACTGGCGAGCCAGGGGGAGTAGTTGGCGCATGGCGCGCGCGGCCGTCTCGTGTCCGCGCGGACGCAAATCAGACTCAAAATTGGGCCGCGAATGGGTCGGCAGACTGATGAAAAGCGGACGCGCGTCCGTTTGGATCGGCACGTTGGGCCGACTTTTCTGTCCGCCGCGACCCAAAGGGACGCACACGGACAAAATGGGTCGACGCGTTGGAGTGGCTCTAAAAACGTAATGTCAATTTTTTAGCTTTATTATTATTTTTAAATTGCTCAAGCGCCTAAACAGGCGGTTAGCCTTGAAGATGGCCTAATTAATCGTGCCCGGAAACCAATCGCTGCAAAGACAGTTCCTGCTCGTGCGGAGAAGGAAAATAAAATACGTTCACCAAAATTGTGTTTCACGTCCACAGCATTAACACATGCCTCAAATTTTAGTTAAGATTCAAAATTATCTTCTACTCCCTCCATTTCTAAATATAGAAATACTTTAAGTGTAGATTCACTCATTTGCTCTGTATTTAGTCCATATTGGAATCTCTAAAAGGATTTATATGTAGGAACACAGGGAGTTGGAATCAGGATTTATATGTAGGAACACTGGGAGTACTACTCTGTAACTTAATATAAGACTTTTTTTTTACACTATGATTGTGTCAAAATCAGTGTCAGAAAATGACTTCTTTTAAGTTACAGAGGGAGTACCAGAATTCCCCACCAATGGTACTAACAGGTTCTTCGAGGCACTTGCCACTTCCATATAAAAAGAAACTCCTCCTAAATAGTTTAAATGCCTCCCGCAAAAAAAGAAGTTTAATTGCCACTATCACTTGGTTTTTGGGGTGAGGACGCCAAGCCCACCCATGAAGGGCCTCAGCGGCTCAGGAATCACCACCATACCATCCTCTTGCTGAAAATTCTCCAAAATGGATATGATCAGGCGAGGAACAGCGACTGCCGTTGCGTTGAGCGTGTGGACAAACTGCGTCGGACCTGAACTACCCCCTTTCCCTTTCTTGCTGTTCGTCGACGGTGGAGGCTCCAAGGGTGCTGGACGGAACCGGATACCCAGCCGCCTGCTCTGGTAGTCCGTGCAGTTTGATGCACTTGAGATCTGCGTATGTTTTGAGCAGGAAACATGAGAACTGCTCAAAATGGATACAAGTTGCCAGGGCGCAAGAAATACTTGCTGCCTACCTCACCGTACCGATCCAGGCCTGGCATCCATGCCTCAATGTCATACTTTCTGTAGGCTGGAGCGCCCAAATCTCCTGTTGCCATATCCAAAGTTCTACGAGAGAGGAGAATAATCTTATTGGCCTTGGAACGTTTATGACTTAGAAACTCACAAGAAGATCAGGAAATACTTGAAATGAAGTCCAAGTGATGCATAAAGATTCTCTTCGATGGTTATAAGTTCTTCATGGTACTTGTCACTTTCCTCTGGCCGACAGAATATGAACATCTCAACCTTGCTAAATTGATGTACTCGGTAAAGGCCCCTGTTCAAGACAGATCACTGAAACTCAGCAACTTCACAAAAAAAAAAAGAGTAAACGATTTCATTACGGACTTGAACCATCATCAATTAGTAATTTCTATATGAGCATACTATAAGGAAACTTCCTAAATCAACACACTCAAAGACAGCCTTTAAGGGAAGAAGAGAACAGAGATACCTAGTGGCAGCACCTGCGGCACCTGCTTCTGTGCGAAAACAGTGTGAATATGCCACATATTTTAGAGGTAAATCAGAGTCGACAAGGATAGAGTTCATATGGATGCCTCCAACGGGAATTTCTGCAGTCCCTATGAGGCACTGATCACTGTTATCTATTGAATAGACCTACATAAAGATGGCACAAGTGATTATTTAAAATCATCATGTAAGGGACATAAAGATGTCATATGATTTGATTCTGCACAGTACTATTGAATATTGAATAGTAACAAGGTACCACTATAACCTGCCATAACACACTGGCAGAAAGCATATAGTACAGAAATTGCACTTATATAGTTCTATTGCTTGAGCATCTGTGCAACAACAACAAAGCCTTTCAGTTCCAAACAAGTTGGGGTAGGCTAGAACTGAAACCCGTAAGATATTGAAACCAAGTCATGGTTCTGGCACATGGATAGCTAACTTTTATGCACCCCTGTCCAATCTTTTGTGATATTCTAGTCCTTCAGATATCTCTTTACGGACTCCTCCCATGTTAAGTTTGGTCTACCCGACCTCTCTTGACATCATCAGCACACCTTAACCGTCCGCTAAGCAATGGCGCTTCTAGAGGCCTGCATTGTATACACCCAAACCATCTCCGATGATGTTGGACAAGCTTATCTTCAATCGGTGCCACCCCAACTCTACCACGTAGATCAACATTCCAGACCCGATCATTTCTTGTGTGGCCACATATCCATCTCAACATGCCTATCTCTACAACACCTAGCTGTTGGACATGTCGCCTTTTAGTTGGCCAACATTCAGCACCATACAACATCGTAGGTCGAATCATCCTATACAACCTGCCTTTTAGCTTTTGTGGCACTCTTATCACAAAGAACACCAGAAACTTGGTGCCACTTCATTTATCCAGCTTTGATTCGATGACTCACATCTTCATCGATATCACCATCCTCCTGCAACATTGACCCGAAATATCGAAAGGTGTCCTTCTGAGGTACCACCTACCCATCAAGGCTAACTTCCTCCTCCTCGTGCCTAGTAGTATTGAAATTGCACCTCATTTACTCAGTTTTAGCTCTACGAAGCCTAAAACATTTCGATTCAAATGCATGTCTCTACAGCACTAACTTTCTATTAACCCATGTCCGACTATCGTCGACTAGCGCCACATCATCCGTAAAGAGCATACACCATGAGATATCTCCTTGCATATCCCTTGTGACCTCATCCATCACCAAAGCAAAAAAGTTAAGGGCTCAAAGCTGACCCTTGGTGCAATCCTATTTTAATTGGAAAGTCATCAGTGTCGCCATCACTTGTTCGAACACTTGTCACAACATTATCATACATGTCCTTGATGAGATAATGGACTTTGTTGTCATTCTTGTCATTCTTCTTAAGCGGCACTCAACGACTCTCTCTCCCATAACTTCATCAGCTTAATTTCATGGTAATTAGTACAATTTTGAACATCTTCCTTGTTCTTGAAAATTGGTACTATTATACTCCGCCTCTATTCTTTGGTATCTAGTTTGACCGAAAAATGAGGTTGAAAAGCTTAGTTAGCCATACTACCGCTATGTCTCCAAGGCCTCTCCACACCTCAATGGGGATACACCATCAGGATCCATCGCCTTGCATCCTTTCATCCTTTTTAAAGCCTCCCTAACCTCGAGCTCCTGAATTCGTCGCACAAAATGTATGTACGTATCGTTAAATGAATCATCCAGCTCCATGGTAGAGCTCTCAATTCTCTCCATTGAACAGCTTGTCGAAGTAATCTCGCCATCTATGCTTGATCTCCTCGTCCTTCACCAGAAGCCGATCTGCTCCATCCTTGATGCATTTGACTTGGTTGACATCCCTTGTCTTCCTCTCTTGGATCTTGGCCATCTTATAGATGTCCCTTTTGCCTTCCTTCGTGTTTAAACATAAACGCTGGTAGAGGTCCTCATACGCCTGACCTCTTGCTTCACTCACATCTCGCTTTGCGGTCTTCTTTGCCACTTTGTACTTCTCTATGTTGTCTGCACTCTTATCCAGGTGTAGGCGTTTGAAACAGTCTTTCTTCTCCTTAATAGTCTTCTGGACATCATCGTTCCACCACCAGGTATCTTTAGCTTCGCTTCTACTACCCTAGTCACCCCAAACTCCTCTGACGCTTCCTTCCAAGTGCAAGTCTTCACCTTCATCCACATATTGTTTGCATCACCTCCTTAATAGCCTTCTCCTTGAAAGCATGAGTTGCCTCCGCCTTGAGCTTCCACCACTTCATTCTAACGACTTTGGCGCGCTTATCCTGCTAGACACGAGTCTGAAAGCGAAAGTCAGCCACCACAAGCTTATGTTGAGGGACAACACTCTCTCTAGTTATCACCTTACAATTGAGGCAAGCATGCATGTCTTCTCTTCTCGAGAGGATGAAATCAATCTGGCTAGAATATTGTCCACTATAAGAAGTCAATGGATGGGATTCTCTCTTTCTAAAGAGGGTGTTATCTACAATCATGTCATAGGCTAAAGCGAAGCTTAAGACATCCTCTCCTTGATTCATGTTACCATATCCAAAGCCCACATGCACCCCTTCAAAACTTGTGTTAGATGTACCCACTAGCCATTGAGGTCTCCTCCTATGAAGAGCTTCTTGCCAATAGGTACACTCCTAACCATGTCCTCCAGGCCTTCCCAGAACTCCCATTTGGTGCTCTCATTGTGGCCTGCTTGCGAGGCATACACACTGATAACATTGAGAACTAAGTCTCCAACGACCAGCTTGACCAGGATAATCCGGTCCCCTTGCCTCTTTTTGAGTCAATTCCAGAACATCTTTCATCTAGGTAGTTAACGATGTAATATGTAACAATCTTGTCTGCTTTACTTAAACTAAACCTTTCTATTACAGTCGAATTGGTAATCATTACAATGAGCAGGATACAATATAAGTGACTGTGCAAGGCCACCGAGAATAGCTAAAATGTACCTCCCTCTAACAAAACTACAAAAATGGAACTGAAATTGTTAACTGGCCTGCATTGACCATCACAGCAACCTGGCCGCACATCAGCACTAACCAAATAATCAACAAGAACAAACAGAATACTGATGGAAAACATATCACATGAAAACAAAATAAGGCACTAAATCATTGACATGGACAACAACAATAACAACAAAGCCTTTCAGTCCCAAACAAGCAGTGGCTGTTCTAACACTGTTGATAACAAAAGTAACCAAATACTACGTTTAGAGACTGCATACCTGAGTATTTTGGGCCCTTGGCTGGAAGCCGCATCTCTCAACAACAGATGATCTAACAATCTCTGGAGTTATGAGTGGTGTGAAACCCTTCTTTGAGACCTCAGCAATACCCCAATTTACAAGGGCCATCTCCAACAAAACAGCTTCATTCTTCAGGTAGTAGAACTTTGAACCACTAACCTGCGCAAGACAGTACAAACTTTTTGTAGAAAAGAGCAGGACCAATCTGGGCATCTACTCATATCAGGACTTTGTACTATAAGGCAAAATAACTAGAGCCTTCCAGCGAGCATATATTGACTTAATATCGTTTAGTACAAGTATCCTGTATAACTAAACCAGGTGGTGCCAACTACTGGTTTTTCCTGCTTCCCCGTTCAGCCGCCTCTCTGCAACAATTTCAAGTTTTCAAGTTTTAACCCTCAGATAAAGTTAACCAAAACCTCGTTAGCCGGTCTATTGGTGGAGGCTTGGAGCTATCAGTTAGATTTTCACCTTACAGCTTTGGCACCGATCCCTTCCTCTCCCCACTACCGCACCAGTTTATACCTCCCCTTTACTTTCTCCTCCACCAACCCGGCCGTCGAGCCTCCACTGCGTGAATGAGAATTCTTTCACCGCAACAGAGTTCTGCCTCAAGGAATTGGCAGATGATGTCTTCCCTCAAGCGTGGCAATCTCACAGCCATAGGCCTCCTTACCCCGTCCACGTGCTGCACTCCAGTCCAAGCCCCCTAATGCCTCCTCCACATTCTGATCTGGCTTCTAGAGGATCTCTGCCAGGATGTTCCCAACTCTTGCACCCATCCCACAATTATTCTGCTTGCCTCCGTGCTATCGCCTAGGGTGACTTTAAGCACTTCAGATGTAAGCGATCCACCATGATGGTTGCCCATCCGCGGCTGTCACATCTCTGTCCTCCAGCTCTCCTCCCGCTCTTCATACTCCCAGTTTCTTCACTTTTATGGATGTGAGTTACAGCTCCCGTCAGATTATGTCACTATGCAAATTTCATATGATTACTGAAGATCTCGTCTGAGTGGTTAATTCTCCCTGTGCCAGTTCCTTCTCAGACCAATTTGCTGCTACTTTGCATTCAGATGTAGTATAAATTTCTGTCGTTTCGGTTAGTTTATTTATTCCGCTGAAACATTTGATAAATTGCTAATAGATGTATGCTTTTCTCTTTTGCCTTTTCAGTATCACAACTGTTGCTTAGTGGCATGCACACCAGTGTTCGCCAAAATGACAAACCTCCAGAACTGGATGTGTACTTTTGCATGTCTACATGTTAATTGTAGCTACTGCAGCATTTCAGCAGCAAAACTGTAATGTGATTGCTTACATATCATCAGATGGAGTTGAAGTAGGCAGTTCAGATATCAATGTGTTTTTATCTCTATGCTCATATATCATGCCATCGAAAGGCATTTAAGACAATGACTCGATCCCCTTCTGTGGCATTAGATATTAATCATATATGTTCCATCGATCCCCTCGAGGACAGTCAATCGTTTATGCCTGATGTCTATTGTTTCTATGATTGGCAAATGGCAATGTAGGCTACATCAAAGGCATTGGTTATCTGCAGTAAGTGAGGGTGTGTCTTCACTCTCTTGAGATCAAGCATAAGAGATGTTCCTGATTGAGCTGTTCCTGGGTGATTCAAAACCCAAAACTGTTGTGCTACAAAATCTCTGTATATCTTTCTATACCCGAAGCCTACTTCCTTGAAACTGATGTGCTTGAGAGTAGGCAAACTTCAGCTGTGAATTATATTAGTACATTTGCTCAAGATTCTGGTATTTGAATTATATTTTTCTTACTTGCCACCTTCTTGATGTCCATATTCGTGGTTGTTTCACACTAACATAGGAGCTATTTATCATAAACCTGGATACACAACTTATATTGTGGTGAGCTGACTGACTCAAATAATTGTGGAGATGTAAGTAAACCCTCGCTCACGACATGCTCTTGATACTAATTAAGTTGTACGGAGTCAATGAATACAACAGAATCCCCTCCCACACTCACCTGGTGAGATGTACTGCGCAATACATTAGGTAAATTGATACACTTAGCTCACAGGAAGCACCCTATCTCAATTGCTTTTGAGTCATGTTGCTATTTTCTGGGTAAAAGTGTTAGATTCTAACTATTGTTGTTTTGCTATGATTATTTTGGTGTTTACTTTAGTTTACCATGATAATTCCAATAAGCTATCCATAAATAAATGTAATGATATACCTGTCATTGCGACTATGTATAATTTATATGGGATTTGAAATTTATTTATCTATCATTTCAGATATCATTTACATGTTCATGGGTTATTTGATCTTTTTCTATGAACATATATAATGTAGTGAGGATTTCTTCTATACTAGATGGACTGGGTGCGCTGTTGGTGTTGTTGGGTTTTCATATACTATTTTTTACTCCCTCTGATTCAAAATATAAGGTGTATTAGTTTTTAGAAAAGTCAAACCCCTTAAGTTGACCAATTTTGTAGAGAAATGTATCAATATTCACAATATCAATCAGTATCATTAGATTCATCATGAAATGACTTTCAATATTTTATTTAATGACTTTCAATATTTTATTTATTTAGTAACGTGGATGTCTATATTTTTGGCTCTGAACTTGGTTAAAGTTAAAGAAAATTGACTTTCAGAAAAACAAATAGACCTTATATTTTGGAACCGAGGGAGTATTTGGTTTGGCGAGTAGGGAGATGATTGAGTGTGTTTTTCTTTTTATTTATAATACGGTGTTTTGCTCCGATTGATTTGAAAAATTGTTGACTTGGTCAAAATCGTGAATCAAATCCAAAATGAAATACCTCAATCCAATGTAAAAGCTCCAAAATTAAGGAGCATAGTGTAAGAGAATTGAATGAGGGAGCTCCTTTAGAAATTGTTGATCTGGTCAAAACGGGATGACCCAATTCCAAATTGGAGACCTCAATTGATTGTGAGGCCTTAAAAATTAGGGAGCATAGTGCTATAGATAATGGTTTAGTCAACAATCCAATTTGCAGGTCATAGCCAAAGAGCCAATGAAGACATGAAAACAAAAAAGAGTTGAAAGGATTTGCCACTAATATTTATATAATTGGGTACAACAAAGCATTTCAAATGAGTGTGTTTCTATTACGTAAATCGGAATTGCAATTTGCTGGTCAACATACCGAAATCTACTATGAGGATGCCTCACAGTATTCAGTCAAAAAATAGATCTACTATGAGGTTACATACATGTATTTGTTGTTACTGAGAGTTTGACAACCCATGTTTTTCTTCTTAACTTTTAATTCTAACTGGTAGTCCTGTTTCAGCTTAAGTACAAATATATACTTTCTTACAGTTATACCTCAGAAGCTGCATCAAAGTCGAATAAATCAAGGTCCTTCCCAAGCTGAAGGTGGTCTTTAATGGGGAAACTGAAGCTTCTCTGACTGCCTACCTATATAACATAACTGAATCAAATTATAAAATGTTGAAAATACATAAACGGCATTACCTTGAAAAGAAAAAGAAGCAACAGTACTGCAGAGGAAGTTATACGGAAATCCACTACCTCCTTTCTGGTGACAGAGCTTTCCTCATCCCCTACAGGCACATCTGGATGTGTAGTATTAGGAATGCTTTGTGCTTCTAACTGAAGCTTATAAGTTAGCTGAACAAGATCCTCTTCTAGTGCAATAAGGCTTTCTTTCAGGTTTTTGCCTAAAATATCCCAAAATGAGTCAAAAATTATAAGCTGTCGAATTCTATTTGCAAATACTTGAATGTCAGAAAACACTCATGATAATTCTACCTTCGTCAACAAGGGCTTGTCGCAAAGACGGGTCTAGTTTCTCTTTCATTTTGTTAGCAACTGCATTTCTTTCAGCTCGGAGCCGTTCGACCTCCTGTCATTTGCCATGATTAGGAATTGTCGCAATGCTTTTGCTACCTCCATATTATACAGTACAGAACTAATTAACCAATTGTATTCAGTTAATGAATGTAAAGACAGATGTCTTCAATAGTTTTATAGACCTTGTGGGATGGAACAGTTTAAAGGGAACAGAATGAGCACCATGCACTAAGATGTGAATGAACAAGGAACTTACAAACTTTGCAAATTAACTCGGTGACACAACAAATTGACTGGCGGGCAATCTTACATCAGTTCAGTGCAACCAAACTCTGCTAATGATTGAGCTTTTCATAATGCAATGTCATGTGGGGCATCCCCTTTAGGCGCAGGAGACCTACACAGGGGGCCACAACGCCAGCAGATGTAGGCAGTAGTGGCTAAAGGAAAGGATTAGTCGTATCCTTTTAGTTTGGCTAGTTAGTTATATTGCAAGTTTGCTTATATTATGCCTTAGGCCTCAAGTCTTGTAACGTGGGCTACATAATGCTCACCTCTAATTTCTGATCAATCAGGAATAAACCAATCTATTCTCCCTCGCGTTATTTCTTCCCCTGTCTTTGCTGTGTGACAGCCGCTCTCCGGCTGGCGTCACGCTGCAAAGGTCCAGGGGGTTGGCGCTTACTTCAGAAGTTCAGATAGCTACCATCTCCGCTCTAATCCTCCTCAAATCACCCACCACGTGACAGCAAACATACTCGTTCTGATTCAGTATTGACGATTGGCAAGACAAAATGCATGTCATAATATATCAGAAGGCATATCTGGAAGAGCTAAACAAAAGCACAGGGTTAGAATGACTGTACGTGTTATAGGTCTAACAGGGTGTGTCTGGAAGAGCTCAACAAAAGCCCAGGGTTATTAGTATGACTGTATGAGTTCCTCCTATGCCCTACTTCTAACTTTTATGGGTAGCCAGAAAAGTTGCGTGCGATTTCCTGCATATTATTTTTGAGTATGCTCCTAGAGAGACTAATTGTGCTGCCATGATTTAGCCAAACTAGCTAGAAGTAAGGTGAGTGCGGGGTGGATGGAAGATCCACCCGTAGAGATTGTTGATACTCTTGTAAAAGATACTATGGTGATCACCTTGCAATAAAGAGTACTTTGATGTCAAAATAAGTTGTCGTAATAAGAGTGTTGTTTCGGTGATCATAAGGTGTAAGGGCATTTCTAACCGATCCCTTATCTGGCCATAAGGGAGTATATTTGGCTTTTTTCTCCTCTAAACCGCATCTAGCCGATCCCTTATAACGGTTAGTGGAGTAAAAAATTTACTCCATACCCATTCCTCTCCTTATATTTACTCCGGCTCGCGGCGGCCGAGTAAAATTTCCCCACTCTCTCTTCCTCTCCCCCGCCCCACTCCCCGATCCGCCGCCCTCCCTCCTCCCGATGGCCGGACGGGGTGGCCGCCGGTCCCCTGCGTCGATCCGCAGCACGGATCCCGCGCCGCCACGCCCGCGTGTCGTCGTCTCCGGCCGCTTCCTCGAGCCGCCACCGCTCGGCCGATCCGCCTGCCGCCGCGCCCCTCACGCGGTTTGAGGACTTCCCGGACCTCCCTCCGCCACGGCCGCAGACGAGGACCTACATGGGCGTCCGGCAGCGGTCGTGGGGGGCGTGGGAGGCCGAAATCACGAACCACGAGACCCACAAGCGGAAGTGGGTCGGCTCATTCGACACCGCCGAGCTTGCTGCCATGGAATACAACCGGTGGCAGGTCCGGTTCCACGGCCGCGACGTGCGGCTCAACTTTCCGTTCGGCACGGCTCCAGTCCACCTCGTCCTGCCGGAGCCAGGGGTGGTGACCGCTCGGATGGCGCGAGAGGACAGGTAGGCGAGGGAGCGCCTCAGAGGCCGAGGCCGCCGACGAGGCCTACATGGATGAGCTCCGCCGGCAGTGCCCAGAGCTAGTGGAGGCGGAGCGGGCGATCTTTGCCATCAATGACGGCGAAGTTATCGTCATCTCCGACGGCGAGGGCGGCAACGACGAGGACGAGGAGAGCGGCAACGCGGGTGGCGAGGTGGGCAACGACAACGAGATCGACGTCGAGGAGTGGTGGAGCGTCTTCCCCGATGACGACGACGGCACCGGCCCAGACCCAGCTCTCACCGAGGGTGGCCTCACCTGAAAAGATTGGCTCGACCTCCACTTCGCCCTAAACTAGTTTAAGTTTAGTTTTAGGTTAAATTTATGTTTAGTGTTCGGTTCCGAGAACTTTATGTGTTGAACTTATGTTTAAATGCATCATCTTTGGTTCAAATTTGATTGAGTTTGTGCAAATTTAGTTTTACTCCGCTAACTTTAGGGGATCGGCTAGGTGCAGCGAAATTTCAAATTTTAGTGGAGTATATATACCCCACTAAGGTATGTACTCTGCTAACTTTTAGGGGATCGGTTAGAAATGCCCTAAGGAGAACAAATACTATCTCCAGGATATTTTGTTTGATGGGCTACCCCTAGACAAGCTCCTGGCCCCTGGGCATATACACCTGATGCCTACTCAGACATTCACAACGCAGATACATGCACAAACATCGAACTAACAATGATGATTCACAATCTACTGTCAGTCTTTTAGCTCTGATTCTAACTTACATAATGCCTACAGCTACCATGCGGTACAATAATCACAAGGCATGGCTGGCTATTATTGCAAAAAAAAAAATGCTGAACAGTGGCAGTCCATCATTCATATAGCACAGCTCAAACAACAACTCGGGCATAATCCCAGATGGAAGTTATTACCCTTTGATAAGAATCATCTCATCTGACAGACACCTTTTTTTTTTGCGGGTGACCCATCATACCCAATGTCTAGCCTAGTAAATCACGCGCTTTGGCAGTGAAAAGCTATCCGTTCTATTGGAGTATACAGTCCAAAAACAAATCAGGAGTGCAGCAGTAGCAATAACAGGCAGGCCACTGACCTTCTGCAGCGCGAGGTACTGATCGTAGAGCTGGAGGACGACGTCGAGGTTGGCGGCGGAGTTCCGATTCCGGATGTTGGTGGCGACGACATCCCTGTTGTCCCGGATCCACTTGAAGTCTATCGCCGCCTTCCACTGCGGCCTCGTGGCACCACCACCCGCGCCGCCGCCGCCGCCTGTACCAAACCAACACAGCTCAGATGGCAGGTTAGGATAAATGAGATGGCTTTTTTTATCTTATTAGGAACTCGGTTTTTTTACTTATGGTCTCAGGTTCGACTGCGGTGGTGGCGGCGGCGGAGGAGAACGAGAGGAAGCGGATAGGATGATAGCGGAGGAGAGAGAAGGTTAGTGTCCGGAGCGGGGGAAAGGATGGCGTTGTGGCAGCGGCGGAGGATAGGTATCGGCCGCAGGTCAGCATCTCGCCGGAGTGGGAAATGGCCGGCGGGCGGCGGACAGAGGGGATAAGAGACTTGCGACTTGCAGAGCCTTGTTATGCAGCCTCGCCATTTTATGGCCGTCCAAGCGGTGTCCTTGGGTGGAATGTCAGCCGTCCGATCGACTATTTTGCCATTATATCTTGGGACAGAGCGAGTGTATCTTAGGACGTGTTTGGTTGTCATCTCAACCTTAATTTTTGCGTGCATTACATATGCTTTCCAGCTGTGCATAGCATGAGAGGATAAGTACATGTCCTCCATCGTCTGAACTCGCACATATACACATTGTTTGATTGCACACAAGCATCAAGGTGTGCTATAACAAGGCTTACCCACTGCTCCTTACACATAATCATAGCGACCACATCAACGCCACAACACTGCAATGGCGACGGGTTGCAGGATGATAATGAAGTTCTTCGCCCACAAAGTGTGGCGCCGCCTTGCCAACTTTAACCTTGCATGCGTGCTTTTGCACAAACTTGGAGTAAGCATCTTCTGTCGCCTGCCTAGTCTTAAACACTACTACCTCCATCTTGGTTTATTGGTCCATATTATATTCTGTGCCAAATTGTGACCATAAATTTAAGTAATAAAATATTCATGCATGTCACCAAAAATTATATCATTGGAAACTATGTTCAAATACGAATTCAACGATATATTTTTTATTAGCATGCATTAATATTTTGTTAGTTAAATATTTGATCAAAATTTGACACCAATTTCAAAGGGGACCAATAAACCAAGATGGAGGTAGTATGTGGGTGATGTGCGTGTACCCTAAATTTTGTTCATTGTAAGCTTCCCATGAACGGTAATCCCCTAGAACACTCCCGATGAACAGCGCATACCACTTGTCCTAGCAGTGCACAAGAGAAATAGTTGAAGCAGCAAGCAATGAAGCACATAAACAGCAAGCAACTAAGCACACAGAACAACAAGCAATGAAGCAGAAGAGCAATAGTAAGCATGAATGATTATTGATACGTCCCTAACGTATGAATTATAATGTATTCATGTCATGTTTACAACAATTCTATATAGTTTTGGTATGATTTGAATGTAACTAACCCGGAACGGTGTTTTCAGCAGAACTATCGTGATGTTTTTTTTATGCAGAAATAAAAGTTCTCGAAATGGGTTGAAACCTTTTGACGATTTTTTGGGAACAAAAGAGACCCTCGAAGCTTCGTGGGAGGACCAGAAGAGTCACGAGGTGGCCACAACACACCTGGGCGCGCCTGGGGGCTAATGGTGCAGTGGTGGCTTGTGGGCCCTTCTTAGCTCCTTTTCGTGTGATTCCAACTCTGAAAAATTCTTATAAATGGGGAAACTCCCAGAAATAACCCTAAAACTTCGACTCCGCCGACGCAAGCCTCTGTACCTCCGCGTTCTCATCTATAACCCTTTTTCGGCACCCTGCGGGATGGGAAAATTATCACCGGAGGCCATCTTCATCATCACGGCAGTCTCCACGACGACGAGGGAGTAGTTCACCCTCGGGGCTGAGGGTATGTACTAGTAGCTATGTGTTTGATATCTCTCTCTCTCTCTTTCTTATACGGCATACAGTTCACTCGGATGAACTGTTTTCGATTAGGCAACACAACAGAGACGGTTCAACTTAACAAGATGTGTGTGATATGCGGCAAACAGGTTCCTAATCAGAAATGTGTGTGAAGACCCATAATAGCACAGACAATTTCTCTCAATAAACCGTGTGTGTTGTGGGCAATCGCTTGCTGGTATACAATTGTCAGTGATTGATGAATTCATCATCGACGGGTTCCCTAGTATGGTGCGTGTACGATGTCATTGCATACGGAACAACAATATATGTACTTATAACTTATAAGGACTTGATTCCATAACCAAATTGAACATCCAATTAGATAGGTGTCTAGTACACACATGACCTTTACACACACCAAAGTATGTTCCAAAATGCCTAGAAAATTCAAATAATGTATAAAAAGGCAAAACGAACCCTGAATAATTTCATATTCTTAGGACGACGCTCCTATAGTTCCATGTCGCCTCTATAAAATAAATCAAGGAGGGAAGAGACAGCGTATGTCGTTTCACACACATAGGTGATAAGTTCCCTCTCGAAATCATAAGGCTTATTGAGAGAAGCTCCGGTTTCTAAGAAGTTTATACCAAAACTTGTCCCAAGTTAGACTTTTTTTACCACAGCATGTTGGTGTCATGTCATAACACCATGCCAAGTTTCATGATTTTGAGGCGAGTTTTAGATTTATAGTAATTTTAAAACCAGGTTTCTCAATGTTTATTGTCGAGTTGACACTGCCCTAGATAGGTTTTTTCCTTATGGGTCCCAAATATCAGAATCCAAAATTCTCACTACCATGCAGCTTTTCTTATTAAGAATTACAGCCCATTTGGTGTACTAGCTGAAAATAAGTTTGTGGGTGCTGGCGGACGCTAAGAACATGCGAGTTCTGTAATGAACAAAGATCAAAGCCGAGTATGAAAGAAAATATGGGTCAAAGCCGAGTTGAAAAGGGCAACAATATCTAACTCCAGCTTACAAAAGGTACAGAAGCACGCGAATTAATTGTTCATCAGGTTTACACAAAATCCAGATTGAACAGGACAATAACATCTAACTCAACCAAAGTTTTCGGCAGTCACAATCAAATGGTTCGATCCGATCCATAAAATCAAGATCCCGGTACAAAAAATCTAATGGTCCATGATGATGACACGTTGTTCTAAATAGAAGACGAGCACAATCAAAAGCCCTTAGGTCCACCTAAAACTTCTTTTTATGCCGTTCAACATGTCCATCTATGAGAAATTTCTTGTCGAAAAACTTAATCCTCACGGACAATAGTGCCCTCGCATTCAACATGAAGAATGTGACAAAGCTAGTGTTTGCATGGTTGGATGCATATCCTTCCATCGTTATTGTCTTCAAACAAATGTCATGAGATCTAAGAAAATCCTTGTGCTTCATCTGCCATCGATTGGTTAGACCTTTTTCTCGAAGTCCTAGTACCTAAATAGACATGAAGATTGAAAATAGTTAATGTCTAAAATAGACTATGTGGAGCGATAGCTGAACGGTTAATTCTAGTACATTATATATGGGCTTTCAATGTGTGTGAAACCATCACCTTTATATACAAATTCTCCAGACATGGAAAGCATCGCAGCAAGCCAATAGTGGTGTTCAGATCAAGACACCGTATATAAATATATAAGGTCTTAACAGAATCCAGCACCCCTAATAGGTCATCCATGGACAAGCTCTTCATTCAACATAGAACATAAAATTAGCACCAAAAGTGTACTCCAAGATGATATTTAACTTACGCGCACAAATGAAAAATACAGATTGCAAAAGTGTACATGGATAATATACAATACCTGAATAAGTGTGGAGCCAACCACGATCTTGTAATGTTTAAACGGATCAGGTATTACACCCAAGGTCTCCAGTTTAGGTGCAGAGACCACAGTTATTTGTGAAGGTTTATAACAACAATCAAGGAGCAACCTTTGAAGTGAAGGGGCATCTTTGATGATGAGCTCATATCCTTCAAAACGAATTCCAATGCTTACAAGGTGAGGCAACTTTATTTTGAGACAAGAGATATGGATTCCGTTTCCAAAAACAAGCATCAAATGCTCCAGGGCAGGGCAGCTGGAGTGGATGATAATGTGCAGTAAGGCCTCCGACAGATCAACCAACATAAGCGCAAGTTTTTTCAGCAGTGAGGTCATCCCCATGGACCTACCATCGTCTCACCAAGTGCCAAGAGGACCTATGACACGAGCACGAGCTAGAGCTCTCGAGACCGAGGTGACTTCCTTCCTTAGCGATATCACATATGATCCACTTGAGACATGGCTACTACCTAAGTCCGAAATGTTGTGCATGATCAGGTACCAAGAGGACCCTCTCGAAGATGCACGTGAAGACGGACAAGTCCCCAAGTTCACGGAAGAAGAGAACCAATGGAAGGAGTCAAGAACAGCTCCCAGGTCCCGGACATCCGGCCATGACCCCGCATCCGGCCCCTGGAGGTGTCGCCTGCAGCAACCGACCAGCGGGCAAGTCTACAGGGCCCGGACATCCGGCCAGATAGCCTGGAAATCCGGCCCCGCCCGGAAATCCGGCGCCCATCACCGAACGCACCCGAAGTTGAACCACGTCAGTCCGGACATCCAGCTCTTCCCGAGACGCTGGACATCCGGCCCCCAGCCCGGACATCCGGACCCCGCCTATCCAGAGAGCGTCAAGGCCAACCTTAAGACCGCCCGGACATCCGGCACCTCGTGAAGGCCCGGACATCCGGCCAGATAGCCCGGAAATCCGGCCCCCGCCCAGAAATCCGGCGCCCATCACCGAACGCACCCGAAGTTGAACCACGTCAGTCCGGACATCCAGCTCTTCCCGAGACGCCGGACATCCGGCCCCCGGCCCGGACATCCGGACCCCGCCTATCCAGAGAGCGTCAAGGCCAACCCTGACCACCCGGACATCCGGCACCTCGTGAAGGCCCGGACATCCGGCCCGACGCCCGAACATCTGGCCTCCCCTGTCTACGCACAGTGTAAGGGCCGAGGCCCATGTACCCCTTCGCCCATGTAGACTATATATACTCCTCCTCCTCCCTCTTTCTAGGGTCAGCGTTGTGATAGCTCATATGTGAGATAGAGCCTCGCTCATCCATCCAGATCTACTCCACCGCGAGGGACCGACACCTCTTCGGAGAAGATCCACTTGGATTCAAGATCCTACGGGAAGACCTCAAGACCTCCTCACGGAGAAGAACCGGTTACCCTATGTATCGTATCTTGTTGGATTTGGACCGTGTGATCTCTATGTGTACTCGAATCTAACATATGTGTGACCTAATCTCGTTGGTTTGAGTGTTTCTCTTGTGTTTCCCTTTGTGTTCTTCGTGTTCATCGCGGGATCCGCTCCGTTCGTGAAAGATCGACCGTATAGGGTTCCACCCTACATCATATTGGTATCATGAGCCACGTTGATCACGATTTCGGAGCTCCCCCTCTTTGTTTTCTAGCCTAGTTTTGTTGATTTTGTCCCAAATTCGAAAAATCTCCACAAAAATAGCCCCCCAAATTTTTTTGTGATTTGTTGGTGTGATGAAGTTTTGTTGGATTTTATCCATGGATTTCGTGTGTTGCAGGTAGATCTAGCTTTTCCCCATCTTTTCCCCAATTTCCATCCACAAAATCCCCCAAATTTTGCCCCGAATTTGCCTCTTCCACGCGGAGTTCTTCGAGTTCGTCCACGGATCCAGAGCCCGGACATCCGGCCCTCAAGCCCGGCATCCGGCCCCTGACAGCATCTCTTCCATCCACCACCCCGTTTCCCGCCTAACTCTCACCAAATTTTGCTCCGGTGCCCACGTACAATTCCGCATACCACCATCACTTCCGCATAGCACCACCGCTTTCCGCAAACACCACCATCACTTACCCACTACCAATTCCGACAATTTTGACACGTTTTGCTTTGAGAATTTGAGTTGCGGTTCACGTGTCCTATTGTGTTTCGGCTATTTAGGTACGGTTACATCAACATCACTGCCGCTCATCTTCGCAACGGACTCGTCATCAACACCGTCAACCACTCTTGCTTACTTACAACCAACATCAACGGTAACCTCATCTTGGTATCGTGATATATTATACATTCTTGCCATTGCATTGATAACCACCATAGCCCAATTTTGTGTATCCTACCCATCGAGACTAGCCTTTGAGTATTGTCGGCAACGTCACTTGTGCACATTAGTGGTCATACTTCCCATAGCATACTTACAATATCATCGTGGTGCCTATCTTGGTATCATCTTTTGTGTCACAAGGTTGTCATCGCATATACACAATTGCTATATTGGTTCGTGAAGTTTTGCATGAGAAAAGAGCTCAAAAGACAAAGAGCCAAACAAGCTTTTAAGCAAAAGGGAAAGATAAGCAAAGAGCTTATAAGCAAGAACCATAGCATCATACTACATTAAGATTGTCATACTCGATCATCTTGGATCGTATCATCGGAATACCATACATATAGCATACTTGAGATAGAAGTCGTTGCATTTTTGCTTAGTAGGTTGTGCACAAGTTTCGTATCCACCTATTGTACAATCGTGCTAGCATCTCCCTAGTGTTGTGCAACAAGAGCATTTTCGTGGATTCCACATTTTGGCTCATTCCTTGGTTGCACGACCCCACTTATCTATTTGAGTGTGTGTTTCCGTGTACAACATCTTGCTATTGGTCTACTTGTTGCATTTGCAAATTTGTGAATCTTTTCCAACATTATTGAGGCTCACTAACAATTGCATCAAATTTTGTGCCACCATCCTAACCAAGCACCACTATAAGCTTTTACTTGTGTAGGTGTGAGAAACCGACAAGAATTGGTACCAATTGTGCTATTTCCTTGTTACACATTTGAGTGATCATTGATCCATCTTCAACATCGGTCAAGGTACATTTGGTATAAGTTATTCTCTTTCTACTACTCACATATTTTTCTTGGAATGATGGATAGGCCAAGTACTTCTACCAACCCACTCTTCATCGAGCAAGACGATAACATGTCCTCCTATGTCACAAAGAGCTACCTCTTTGGTGCACAATAATACGCCCATTTGCATCATGTTTCCTTGATGTTATTTATAATGTTTTTATCCATAATAATGCTTTTTGGAGTAATTCTAATGCCTTTTCTCTCATAATTTACAAGGAATACACCAAGAGGGAGAATTCTGGCAGCTGGAAATCTGGACCTGGAAAAGCTATGTCACGCCACCTATTCTGCACAACTCCAAATGAGCTGTGATACGTCCACTTTGAATCGTGCTTTTATATCGATATTTATTGCATTATGGGCTGTTATTACACATTATGTCACAATACTTATGCCTTTTCTCTCTTATTTTACAAGGTTTACATGAAGAAGGAGAATGCCGGCAGCTGGAATTCTGGGCTGGAAAAGGAGCAAATATTAGAGACATACTCTGCATAACTCCAAAAGTCCTGAAACTCCACGAAAGTCAGTTTTGGAATATATTAAAAATATCAGGCGAATAAAGCACCAGAGGGGGGCCACCCACCGTCCACGAGGGTGGAGGGCGCGCCCCCTACCTCGTGGGCCACCTGGCAGCCCCCCGATGCCCATCTTCTGGTATAAGGTGTCTTCTGCCCTGAAAAAATAAGAAGGAAGCTTTCGGGACTAAACGCCACCGTCTCGAGGTGGAACCTGGCAAAACCAATCTAGGGCTCCGGCGGAGCTGTTCTGCCGGGGAAACATCCCTCCAGGAGGGGGAAATCGTCACCATCGTCATCACCATTGATCCTCTCATCGGGAGGGGGTCAATCTCCATCAACATCTTCACCAGCACCATCTCTTCTCATAACCCTAGTTCATCTCTTGTATCCGATCTTTGTCTCAAAAACTCAGATTGGTACATGTGGGTTGCTAGTAGTGTTGGTTACTCCTTGTAGTTGATGCTAGTTGGTTTATTCGGTGGAAGATTATATGTTCAGATCCTTTATGCATATTAATACCCCTTTGATTATGAACAAGAATATGATTTGTGAGTAGTTACATTTGTTCCTGAGGACATGGGAGAAGTCTTGTTATAAGTAGTCATGTGAATTTGGTATTCTTTCGATATTTTGATGAGATGTATGTTGTCTTTCCTCTAGTGGTGTTATGTGAACGTCGACTACATGACACTTCACCATTTTTTTGGGCCTAGGGGAAGGCATTGGGAAGTAATAAGTAGATGATGGGTTGCTAGAGTGACAGAAGCTTAAACCCTAGTTTATGCGTTGCTTCGTAAGGGGCTGATTTGGATCCATATGTTTCATGCTATGGTTAGGTTTACCTTAATTCTTCTTTCTTAGTTGCGGATGCTTATGAGAGGGGTTAATCATAAGTGGGATGCTTGTCCAAGGAAGGGAACCCAAGCACCGATCCACCCACATATCAAATTAAAAGTAACGAACACGGATGATATGAGCATGATGAAAACTAGCTTGACGATAATTCCCATGTGTCCTCGGGAGCGCTTTCCTTTATATAAGAGTTTGTCCAGGCTTGTCCTTTGCTACAAAAAGGATTGGGCCACCTTGCTGCACCTTGTTTACTTTTGTTACTTGTTACCTGTTAAGAATTACCTTATCACAAAACTATTTGTTACCGATAATTTCAGTGCTTGCAGAGAATACCTTACTAAAAACTGCTTGCCATTTCCTTCTGCTCCTCGTTGGGTTCGACACTCTTACTTATCGAAAGTACTATGATAGATCCCCTATACTTGTGGGTCATCAAGACTCTTTCCTGGCGCCGTTGTCGGGGAGCGAAGCGCCTTTGGTAGGTGGAATTTGGTAAGGAAATATTTATATAGTGTGCTGAAATTTGCTGTCACTTGTTACTATGGAAAATTATCCTTTGAGGGGCTTGTTCGGGGTATCTTCCCCCTGACCAGTAGAGCAAAGAGTTGCTCCTCAACCTACTGAAAATGTTTACTTTGAAATTTCTTCGGGTATGATAGAGAAACTTCTAGCTAATCCTTTTACAGGAGATGGAACATTACATCCCGATATGCACCTAGTCTATGTGGATGAAGTTTGTGGATTATTTAAGCTTGCAGATATGCCCGAGGATGTTATCAAGAAGAAGGTCTTCCCTTTATCTTTGAACGGAAAGGCATTGACATGGTTCTTTCCTGCTCCCTCGACCTTAATTAACTCCCCCATCCTGCCAAGCCTCAGCTGCCAGCCCATTGTATCTAAGCACACTGCGGCAAATTGATACAAGTAGCTAAAGATCTCGCATCTGACATCTCCGGCCGAACGGTTAGGCAACACTAGGGCGCCTGGGTCAAAATTCCGCTTACCAAACAAGATGTCGAGAGGCGAACTCTGTAATTCCCCTCCTGCAAGAGTGATAGCGGCTGTAGCATCCGTGTGGAAGAGGGTAAGCTTTCGGCAACACCTTTTTCAGATTGGAAAGGATGAATACTTGTGTTGGGTCCTGGAGACCAGGATAGCCTCAGATCAAAGGCTATGTAATGATATTGGGTCATTGCTACCTCTTGAGCACTGCGTTGGTTTTCCCTTGAAGAGGAAAGGGTGATACAGTGTAACGCCCCAAGACCGACGCTTCAGAAGACTTCCATATTTTCGTGATCACTGTGTGTTTCATTTGTGCTTGCTCTTTTATTTTTGCATTGCATCATGTCGTCATGCCATCATGTCATTTAATTTTTTAAAAACTCAACTAAGTAAATTGCATGGATCTTCGATCCATTTAAATCGAGGGAAATGCACATGGTGATTTCTCTTTATAACATATATCCTCCCTATATTATTAGGGAGCTATATTAAAATATTCCATTAATTGGAGTTCACCATAACACACTTGCAAATATCCCAACGCCTTTGTTATCTTAATTCTTGGTCTCCAACCTTGCCATTTATTCTTTCATCATATTCCGGAGCTCCACCAATAATCCAAACATTTTTGGACCTTCCTTTTATCAAGTCCTAGTTCAAACCCGTTTGAATTGAATTCAAATGAGTTTGAATTTATATTTTTTTAATCTGGCCTTTTCTATTTTCTCGGAAGAAGCACATTTTTATGAGCCCGGGAAAATTAAACGCATGCACAAAATCTTTCTCTAACCCTCTCTTTCTTTTCCTTTTCTCTAATTCTTTTCTGCCAAAGAAATAAGGGAGAGAGAAGAGAGAGACCCCCAGCCGGCCCAGCTGGGCCTCCCAACTCCAAGCCGGCCCATCCCCGCGGCCCACCTAAGCCAAACCCTAGCCCGATCGAATCCCCATCTCCTTCCCTCCAGCACCGCCAGTGCCCGACCCCCTCTCCTTCTCCTCGCGCCCGATCCCCATCTCCCTCCGCACGCCAGCACCCGACCTCCTCCTCGCTCCCATGGCGTCGCCACCCACACCCACCGCCGGCGCCCTGCAGCCGCCGCCGTCTTGCAGCCGTGCTGCGCCCCACCTCCATGGCCATCGCGCCCCGCCTCGCAGCCTTGGCCTCTCCTGTCCCCGCCGTCCTTCTCCGTCGCGACGCCTCCCCTTCTCCTGCTCCTACACCGGCCTGACATGGACGCCAAGACCCGTGCCTCGCCGTCGTTTCCCCTGTCAAGCCCCCCTTCTGCTCGCACCCTCCTGGCCAGCCGTGCCCCTCCATGGCCTTCTGCCCGAGCCACCAACCCGCCGCGCCTCCATGCGCCCGCGCCGACGACCTCCGCCTCCAGCCGTTGCCGGCGAGCAAGCCTCGCTGGAGGACGTCGTCCTTGCCCGGATCCTCGTCGCCAGCCCCAAGCCTCGCCGCCGCTGCCTCCGCTTCGCCTGAACCGCGCCCCCTGCATCACCTCCGTCGACCCCGCCCTCTGCTTCGCTCGCTGGGACCAGAGCATCCATGCCTAGCTCCCGTTGAGCCGCGCCAAGTCCCTCAAAGACCGTTTGGTGCTGCCTTGTTTTGGTCCGCCAAGTGCCGCACCGAAACATCCTCAAGTTCGTCTACACGAAACTCCAAGTCTCAAGACTGCCGTGGCCGTGTAACTCGTCTACGGCCACTTCGGTTCGTCTACACGGCCTCTTCGTTGAATGACCGAGACGTCCCCGCACATGAGCACTTTGGATTTGCAAGACCCGGACCGACAAGTACCACGACGTCCGTCGATCGCCAAGTACCCCTACGCGTGGATGCATCAAGTTCCTCTACGACTTGTGTACAACTACCGTCGCCAAGACCGGACCGACAAGTACCCCGACAACATGTACCACTACCGTCGACCCGCGAAGACCCCGTGGACGTCAAGTTCCTTGTCGTGACCCCGAGCATCTACGGAACATAAACGACTACTTCCTCTCTGACTTGTGAACCACTACTTCCCTCGACGTTTTTGAACCACCCCGAAATACACGCTTCAAAGGTATAACCCCCGAGAACGACCGCCCGTGAACGAATGCATGTGTTGTATGAGTTGCTCGTGTGTGCACCGTGTCCGAGAGAGGTCTTTGCACGTTCCTCGATTGCCATGCCGCGTACCGTGGGAACCCGGAATCCGGGAGCACCCCACCATCCTTGCATGACACGCTCACGCCCACTTCTTTTGCACCGGTATCTCCGTGAGCTATCAAAACCGATATGTTGCCGTGGCATCATTTTCGGATTCGTTGCCGTGGCACCCTTTTCCTTCCGCCATGGCGACAAATGCTTCATAACATGCTCATGTCAACATTTTCATAAAATTGCTTAAAACTTGCATATGTCATCCGCATCATGATAACAACATTTAAAATGTCTAAAATTGATGTTTGCATTAAAATTGCTAAATGACATGGGGATTGTTCGGAATTGTTATTTGTTGTTCCGGCCTCATTTAAATTGCCTAGATAGTTAGTTTAATTATGCTTCACCTCTTGCCATGTTAATCAACATTTAATATGGTCGAGTATATAACCGAGAGAACTAAACAATTGATGTGGTGTTTCGTCAATATGCAACTCGTTGCATATTGAGCTCCACTTAATTTCTAGTGTTGTTTGTTGCACTTTGCCATGCCATGCCTCTTTAAACCGGACATGCATCATACTTGTTTGTGCATCGTGCCATGTGTATGTGGTGGTTGTTTACTATGTTGTTTGTTTCTTTCCGGGTTGCTTCTCTCGTTAGCTTCGGTTTTGTTCCGGAGTTGTGAGGATTCGTTCGACTACATCCGTTTGTCTTCTTCATGGACTCGTTCTTCTTCCTTGCGGGATCTCAGGCAAGATGACCATACCCTCGAAATCACTTCTATCTTTGCTTGCTAGTTGTTCGCTCTATTGCTATGCTGCGCTACCTATTCACTTGCTCTTCAAGCCTCCCAAATTGCCATGAACCTCTAACCTTTGTCGCCCTTCCTAGCAAACCGTTGTTTGGCTATGTTACCGCTTTGCTCAGCCCCTCCTATAGCGTTGCTAGCTGCAGGTGAAGATGAAGATTGCTCCATTTTGGATTATGTTTATGTTGGGATATCACAATATCTCTTATATTATTAATGCATCTATATATTTGGTAAAGGGTGGAAGGCTCGGCCTTATGCATGGTGTTTTGTTCTACTCTTGCCGCTCTAGTTTCCGTCATACCGGTGTTATGTTCCTTGATTTTGCGTCCCTTACGCGGTTGGGTGATTTATGGGACCCCCTTGACAGTTCGCTTTGAATAAAACTCTTCCAGCAAGGCCCAACCTTGGTTTTACATTTGCCTCACCTAGCCTTTTTTCCCTTGGGAGTCGCGCTCTCGAGGGTCATCTTTTTTTACCCCCCGGGCCAGTGCTCCTTCGAGTGTTGGTCCAACCTGTCAGTCGCCGGTGGCCACCAGGGGCAACTCTGGTCTGGCCTACCGGAAGCTTGGACAACCGGTGTGCCCTGAGAACGAGATATGTGCAGCTCCTATCGGGATTTGTCAGCACATTCGGGCGGCTTTGCTGGTTTTGTTTTACCATTGTCGAAATGTCTCGTAACCGGGATTCCGAGACTAATCGGGTCTTCCCGGGAGAAGGAATATCCTTCGTTGACCGTGAGAGCTTATAATGGGCTAAGTTGGGACACCCCTGCAGGGTATTATCTTTCGAAAGCCGTGCCTGCGGTTATGTGGCAGATGGGAATTTGTTAATATCCGGTTGTAGAGAACTTGACACTCGACTTAATTAAAACGCATCAACCGCGTGTGTAGCCGTGATGGTCTCTTCTCGGCGGAGTCCGGGAAGTGAACACGGTTTCTGAGTTATGTTTGACGTAAGTAGGAGTTCAGGATCACTTCTTCATCATTGCCAGCTTCACGACCGTTCCGTTGCTTCTCTTCTCGCTCTTATTTGCGTATGTTAGCCACCATATATGCTTAGTCGCTGCTGCAACCTCACCACCTTACCCTTTCCTAACCATAAGCTTAAATAGTCTTGATCTCGCGGGTGTGAGATTGCTGAGTCCTCGTGACTCACAGATACTTCCAAAACAGTTGCAGGTGCCGACGATACCAGTGCAGGTGACGCAACCGAGCTCAAGTGGGAGCTCGATGAAGCTCTTGTTCGTTGTGTTGTTTCGTTTCCTGTTGATCAGTAATGGAGCCCAGTTGGGACGATCGGGGATCTAGCATTTGGGGTTGTCTTCTTTTATTTTGGTTCCGTAGTCGGACCTATGTGTGTACTCTGATTGATGTATGATTTATTTATGTATTGTGTGAAGTGGCGATTGTAAGCCAACTCTTTATCCCATTCTTGTTCATTACATGGGATTGTGTGAAGATGACCCTTCTTGCGACAAACCACAATGCGGTTATGCCTCTAAGTCGTGCCTCGACACGTGGGAGATATAGCCGCATCGTGGGCGTTACATACAGTAAAGCAGTGTAAGTATTTCCATCAGTTTTTGAGAACCAAGGTATCAATCCAGTAGGAGGCCACGCACGAGTCCCTCGCACCTACACAAATAAATAAATCCTCGCAACCAACGCAATAAAGGGGTTGTCAGTCCCTTCACGGTCACTTACGAGAGTGAGATCTGATAGATATGATAAGATAATATTTTTGGTATTTTTATGATAAAGATGCAAAGTAAAATAAAAGGCAATAAAAATGGCTAAGTGTTGGAAGATTAATATGATGGAAGATAGACCCGGGGGCCATAGGTTTCACTAGTGGCTTCTCTCGAGAGCATAAGTATTACGGTGGGTGAACAAATTACTGTTGAGCAATTGACAGAATTGAGCATAGTTATGAGAATATCTAGGTATGATCATGTATATAGGCATCACGTCCGCGACAAGTAGACCGATTCCTGCCTGCATCTACTACTATTACTCCACACATCGACCGCTATCCAGCATGCATCTAGAGTATTAAGTTCATAAGAACAGAGTAACGCTTTAAGCAAGATGACATGATGTAGAGGGATAAACTCATGCAATATGAAATAAACCCCATCTTGTTATCCTCGATGGCAACAATACAATACGTGCCTTTCTGCCCCTACTGTCACTGGGAATGGACACCGCAAGATTGAACCCAAAGCTAAGCACTTCTCCCATTACAAGAATGATCAATCTAGTAGGCCAAACCAAACTGATAATTCGAAGAGACTTGCAAAGATAACCAATCATACATAAAAGAATTCAGAGAAGATTCAAATATTGTTCATAGATAAACTTGATCATAAACCCACAATTCATCAGTCTCAACAAACACACCACAAAAGAAGATTACATCGAATAGATCTCCACGAGAATCGTGGAGAACTTTGTATTGAGATCCAAAGAGAGAGAATAAGCCATCTAGCTAATAACTATGGACCCGAAGTTCTGTGGTAAACTACTCACACATCATCGGAGAGGCTATGGTGTTGATGTAGAAGCCCTCTGTGATCGATGCCCCCTCCGGCGGAGCTCCGGAAAAGGCCCTAAGATGGGATCTGACGGGTACAGAAGGTTGCGGCGGTGGAATTAGGTTTTTGGCTCCGTATCTGGTAGTTTGAAGATATGTAGGTATATATAGGAGGAAGAAGTACGTCGGTGGAGCAACATGGGGCCCACGAGGGTGGAGGGCGCGCCGGGGGGGGGGGGAGGCGCGCCCCCTACCTCGTGCCTTCCTGGTTGATGTCTTAACGTAGGGTCCAAGTCCTCTGGATCACGTTCGTTCCGAAAATCACGTTCCCGAAGGTTTCATTCCGTTTGGACTCCGTTTGATATTCTTTTTCTGCGAAACTCTGAAATAGGCAAAAAACAGCAATTCTGGGCTGGGCCTCCGGTTAATAGGTTAGTCCCAAAAATAATATAAAAGTGTATAATAAAGCCCATTAATGTCCAAAACAGAATATAATATAGCATGGAACAATCAAAAATTATAGATACGTTGGAGACGTATCAATCCTGGAACTACAACCGATTGAAATTGGAATTACATCAGAAGTTTTATCCTATGCATCTGGTTCATCGTGATCGTAATTATATATATATATATATAATATATATATATATATATATATATATATATATATATATATATAATTTTTGGCCTCGCGAAGGAGAAAGTATCGCTCAAGCTTGGGGGGGCTTAAGTCAATGTTATATTCATGCCCCAATCATGAGCTCTCAAGAGAAATTATTATTCAAAAAATTTATGCTCGGCTTTCTCTCAATAATCGCTCCATGCTCGAACTTCTTGTACTGGTTCTTTTATGATGAAGACTATTTAATTCAGATGGGATTTATTGGAAATAATTAAACGCAACTCTGAAGATTGGGAACTCGACGAAGGTAAGGAGTCATGTATAACACCTAAGTTTGATTGTGTTAAATCTTTTATGGATACCGATGTTTTTCGTGAATTTAGCACTAAATATGGACTTGACTCTGAGATAGTAGCTTCTTTCTGTGAATCATTTGCTACTCATGTTGATCTCCCTAAGGAGAAGTGGTTTAAATATCATCCTCCCATTGAAGTAAAAGTAGTTGAACCTATTAAAGTTGAAGAAAATACTATCACTTATGATGTTGATCCTATTGTTCCTACCGCTTATATTGAGAAACCACCTTTCCCTGTTAGAATAAAGGATCATGCTAAAGCTTCAACTGTGGTTCGTAAGAGTAATACTAGAACATCTACACCCTCTGAGCAAATTAAAGTTAAATCTAGTATTGCTATGGTTAAGGATCTCTTGGTCGATAATATTGATGGGCATGTTATTTACTTTTGTAATGAAGCTGCTAGAATTGCTAGACCCGATACTAAAAATAAACATAGACCTGTTGTAGGCATGCCTGTTGTTTCTGTTAAAATAGAAGATCATTGTTATCATGGCTTATGTGATATGGGTGCTAGTGCGAGTGCAATACCTCATTCCTTATACAAAGAAATTATGCATGATACTGCACCTGCTGAGATAGAGGATATAGATGTTACAATTAAGCTTGCCAATAGAGATACTATTTCACCAATTGGGATTGTTAGAGATGTTGAAGTCTTGTGTGGGAAAGTTAAATATCCTACTGATTTTCTTGTTCTTGGTTCCCCACAAGATGACTTTTGCCCCATTATATTTGGTAGACCCTTCTTGAATACTGTTAATGCTAGGATAGATTGCAAAAAGGATATTGTTACTGTTGGTTTAGGGGATATGTCTCATGATTTTAATTTTGCTAAATTTCGTAGACAACCCCATGATAAAGAATTGCCTAGTAAAGATGAAATTATTGGTCTTGCTTCTATTGTCGTGCCTCCTAATGATCCTTTAGAACAATATTTGCTAGACCATGAAAATGATATGTTTACGAATGAAAGAAGGGAAATAGATGAAGTATTCTTTAAGCAGGGACCTATCTTGAAACCCAACTTGCCTGTTGAAATTCTAGGGGATCCTCCTCCACCCAAGGGTGATCCCGTCTTTGAGCTTAAACCATTACCTGATACTCTTAAATATGCTTATCTTGATGGAAAGAAGATATATCATGTTATTATTAGTGCTAACCTTTCAGAGTAGGAAGAAGAGAAATTATTGAAAACTCTGAAGAAGCATCATGCTGCTATTGGATATACTCTTGATGATCTTAAGGGCATTAGTCCCACTCTATGCCAGCACAAAATAAAATTGGAGAAAGACGCTAAACCGGTTGTTGATCACCAACGATGGTTAAATCCTAAGATGAAAGAAGTGGTAAGAAATGAAATACTAAAGCTTCTAGAGGCAGGTATAATTTATCCCGTTGCTGATATTGAGTGGGTAAGTCCTGCCCATTGTGTCCCTAAGAAGGGAGGTATTACTGTTGTTCCTAATGATAAAGATGAATTGATCCCACAAAGAATTGTTACAGGCTATAGAATGGTAATTGATTTCCGCAAATTGAATAAAGCTACTAGAAAAGATCATTACCCTTTACCTTTTATTGATCAAATGCTAGAAAGATTATCCAAACATACACATTTTTGCTTTCTAGACGGTTATTCTGGTTTCTCTCAAATACCTGTGTCAAAAGAGGATCAGGAAAAGACCACTTTTACTTGCCCTTTCGATACCTTTGCTTATAGACGTATGCCTTTTGGTTTATGTAATGCACCTGCTACCTTTCAAAGATGTATGACTGCTATATTCTCTGACTTTTGTGAAAAGATTGTTGAGGTTTTCATGGATGATTCCTCCGTGTATGGAACTTCTTTTGATGATTGCTTAAGCAACCTTGATCGAGTTTTGCAGAGATGTGAAGAAACTAATCTTGTCTTGAATTGGGAGAAGTGCCACTGTATGGTTAATGAAGGTATTGTTTTGGGGCATAAAACTTCTGAAAGAGGTATTGAAGTTGATAAAGCTAAAGTTGATGCTATTGAAAAGATGTCGTGTCCTAAGGACATTAAAGGTATAAGAAGTTTCCTTGGTCATGCTAGTTTTTATAGGAGGTTCATTAAAGACTTCTAAAAATTTCTAGGCCTCTGACTAATCTCTTACAAAAAGATGTTCCTTTTGTCTTCGATGTTGATTGTGTAGAAGCATTTGAAATACTTAAGAAAGCCTTGATTTCTGCACCTATTGTTTAACCACCTGACTGGGATTTACCCTTTGAAATTATGTGTGCTAGTGATTATGCTGTAGGTGCTGTTCTAGGATAAAGAATTGATAAGAAATTAAATGTTATCCAATATGCTAGCAAAACTCTAGACAGTGCCCAAAGAAATTATGCTACTACTGAAAAGGAATTTTTGGCAGTTGTATTTGCTTGTGATAAGTTCAGACCTTATTGTTGATTCTAAAGTAACTGTTCACACTGATCATGCTGCTATTAAATACCTTATGGAAAAGAAAGATGCTAAACCTAGACTTATTAGATGGGTTCTCTTGCTACAAGAATTCGATTTGCATATTATTGATAGAAAGGGAGCTGAGAACCCCGTTGCAGACAACTTGTCTAGGTTAGAGAATGTTCTTGATGACCCACTACCTATTCATGATAGCTTCCCTGATGAACAATTAGCTGTCATAAATGCTTCTCATACTGCTCCCTGGTATGCTGATTATGCCAATTACATTGTTGCTAAATTTATACCACCTAGTTTCACGTACTAGCAAAAGAAAAAGTTTTTCTATGATTTAAGACATTACTTCTGGGATGACCCACACCTTTATAAAGAAGGAGTAGATGGTGTTATTAGACGTTGTGTACCTGAGCATGAACAGGAACAGATCCTACGCAAGTGTCACTCTGAGGCTTATGGAGGACACCATGCTGGAGATAGAACTGCGCATAAGGTATTGCAATCCGGTTTTTATTGGCCTACTCTTTTTAAAGATGCTCGTAAGTTTGTCTTGTCTTGTGATGAATGTCAAAGAATTTGTAATATTAGTAGAGGTCAAGAAATGCCTATGAACTATTCACTTGTTATTGAACCATTTGATGTTTGGGGCTTTTTTTATATGGGACCGTTTCCTTCCTCTAATGGGTATACACATATTTTAGTTGCTGTTGATTACGTTACTAAGTGGGTAGAAGCTATTCCAACTAGTAGTTTTGATCATAACACCTCTATTAAGATGCTTAAAGAAGTTATTTTTCCAAGGTTTGGAGTCCCTAGATACTTAATGACTGATGGTGGTTCACATTTTATTCATGGTGCTTTTCGTAAAATGCTTGCTAAGTATGATGTTAATCATAGAATTGCATCTCCATACCATCCACAATATAGTGGTCAAGTAGAACTAAGTAATAGGGAGATTAAATTAATTTTGCAAAAGACTGTTAATAGATCTAGAAAGAATTGGTCCAAGAAACTTGATGATGCATTATGGGCCTATAGAATTGCATATAAAAATCCTATGGGTATGTCTCCGTATAAAATGGTTTATGGAAAAGCATGTCACTTACCTCTCGAACTAGAACATAAGGAATATTGGGCCATTAAAGAGCTCAATTATGATTTCAAACTTGCCGGTGAGAAGAGACTATTTGACATTAGCTCACTTGATGAGTGGAGAACCCAGGCCAATGAGAATGCCAAACTGTTTAAAGAAAAAGTTAAAAGATGGCATGACAAAAGGATACAAAAGCGTGAGTTTACTGTGGGTGATTATGTTTTGTTATACAACTCTCGTTTAAGATTTTCTGCAGGAAAACTTCTCTCTAAATGGGAAGGTCCTTACGTTATCGAGGAGGTCTATCGTTCCGGTGCCATAAAAATCAACAACTTCGAAGGCACAAATCCAAAGGTGGTGAACGGTCAATGAATCAAACATTATATCTCAGGTAATCCCATAAATGTTGAAACCAATGTTATTAACACCATAACCCCGGAGGAATACATAAGGGACACTCTCCAGAACATTTCAGACTCCAAAAAGGAATAGGTATGTGGTACGGTAAGTAAACTGACTCCAAAACAGTTCTAATAACAATTTCTCTCTGTTTTGGAATATTTAAGAAAATAGGAAAATAATAAGTAGTCCGAAAGGGACACGAGGCATCCACGAGGGTGGAGGGCGCGCCCTACCCCCCTGGGCGCCCCCTGCCTCGTGGGCACCTCGTGTGCCCTCCGGACTCCGTTTTCTTGCACGATACTTCTTTTGGTTGGTAAAAATGCATTATATAATCTCCCGAAGGTTTTGACCACCGTACCACGCAATTATCCTCTGTTTTTGTTTCAAGCTGTTTCTGCAGCAGATCTAGAGCAAGATGTCTTCTCAAGAGTCAGTCAGGGAGAGTCGGGTGTCTCATCCGATACCGGGGCCAAGAGCAAACAGTGATGCTGACCACTTTGGGCCATCAATGGAGGAAGAGATGGAGGCTGACTTAAAAAGGATAGATGCCATGAGGAGGATCAAGAAGTTACCTCTCATCTCCAAGCCAGATTCACGATGGAGGAACTTCAGAGCTCAGCAATTCCAATCTCGGTCATCCCTCCCAATGTTAAATTTCTTTCTTATGAAAATATGAAAAAGAGTGTTACGTGTTCTCCCGCGGCTATGCAACATCCATGGGTGAAAGGAGCTTTAGCCGTCGGGTAAGATCCGTAAGGAAATAATGGATCTCAAGCAACAAGTCAATAAGCTCGAGGAAGAGAATCATATCCCAAGGGGCATCATCGCTAAGAATATCACATCACCACCTTCAAAGAAAGACACATAAATACATGGGTATGGGCACTCCCCTTGGCAACTGCCAAGCTTGGGGGAGGTGCCCCGGTATCGTATCACCATCACACTCCTACCTTTACCGTTTTTCTTAGTTCGATCCTTTTGGTAATATCTTGATCTAGTAGAATAAAGTTTTAGTATGATCTAGTTTTGAGTTTTGCTTTATGGTCCTTCTATGTAATCGAGTCTGTGAGCTATATATAATAAAGATTAGTTTTGAGTCAAGGGCTTTGCTATCTTGCTATGATCTTGAAAGAAAAAAAGAAAGAATAAAACGAAATAAAGAGATCTTATTGATCTTATGGAGAGTAATGACTTGACATATAAAGAGTATGATGAATAAAAGTTGTTGAGAGTTGACAAACATAGTTTGGTCATCGTTGCAATTAATAGGAAGTAATAAAGAAAGAGAGGTTTTCTCATATAAATATACTATCTTGGACATCTTTTATGATTGTGAGCACTCATTAAAATATGACATGCTAAAAAGTTGATGTTGGACAAGGAAGACAACGTAATGGGTTATGTTTTCTTACATCCGAAATAAATTATATTGTCATGGATCATCCAACATGTTGAGCTTGCCTTTCCCCCTCTTGCTAGCCAAATTCTTTGCACCAAGTAGAGATACTACTTGTGCTTCCAAATATCCTTAAACCCAGTTTTGCCATGAGAGTCCACCATATCTACCTATGGATTGAGTAAGATCCTTCAAGTAAGTTGTCATTGTTGCAAGCAAGAAAAATTGCTGTCTAAATATGTATGATCTACTAGTATGGAGAAAATAAGCTTTATACAAGCTTGTGATATGGAAGAAATAAAAGCGACGGACTGCATAATAAAGGTCCCTATCACAAGTGGCAATATAAAGTGATGTTCTTTTGCATTAAGATTTTGTGCATCCAGCCATAAAAGCACATGACAATCTCTTCTTCCCTCTGCGAAGGGCCTATCTGCTATTCTTGTCTTATACCTTATACAAGAGTTATGGTGATCTTCACTTTTCCTTTTTACACTTTATCTTTTGGCAAGCACTATGTGTTGGAAAGATCTTGATATATATATATATATCCAATTGGATGTGGGTTTTCATAAAGCATTATTGTTGACGTTACCCTTGAGGTAAAAGGTTCGGAGGCAAAACTATAAGCCCCTATCTTTCTCTGTGTCTGATTAAAACTTCATACCCATAAGTATTGCGTGAGTGTTAGCAATTGTGAAAGACTAAAAGATAGTTGAGTATGTGGACTTGCTGAAAAGCTCTTATATTGACTCTTTCCGATGTTATGATAAATTGCAATTGCTTCAATGACTGAGCTTATAGTTTGTTAGTTTTCAATGAAGTTTCTAATTCATACTTTACATTGTGAATAGATTTTTACTTTAGCATAAGAAATCATATGACAATATATATGTTGTTGTTTTAAGAATGATCATGATGCCCTCATGTCCGTATTTTATTTTATTGACACCTCTATCTCTAAACATGTGGACATATTTTTCGATATTGGCTTCCGCTTGAGGACAAGCGAGGTCTAAGCTTGGGAGAGTTGATATGTCCATTTTGCATCATGCTTTTATATCGATATTTATTGCATTATGGGATGTTATTACACATTATGTCACAATACTTATGCCTTTTCTCTCTTATTTTACAAGGTTTACTTGAAGAGGGAGAATGCCGGCAGCTGGAATTCTAGGCTGGAAAAGGAGCAAATATTAGAGACCTATTGTGCACAACTCCAAAAGTCCTGAAACTCCACGAAAGTCAGTTTTGGAATATATTAAAAATATCAGGCGAAGAAAGCACCAGAGGGGGGCCACCCACCGTCCACGAGGGTGGAGGGCGCGCCCCTTGCTTCGTGGGCCACCTAGCAGCCCCCCAATGCCCATCTTCTGGTATAAGGTGTCTTCTGCCCTGGAAAAAAAGAAGGAAGCTTTCGGGACGAAGCGCCGCCGTCTCGAGGCGGAACCTGGCGAAACCAATCTAGGGCTCCGGCGGAGCTATTCTGCCGGGGAAACATCCCTCCGGGAGGGGGAAATCGTCATCATCGTCATCACCATCGATCCTCTCATCGGGAGGGGGTCAATCTCCATCAACATGTTCACCAGCACCATCTCTTCTCAAACCCTAGTTCATCTCTTGTATCCGATCTTTGTCTCAAAAACTCAGATTGGTACTTGTGGGTTGCTAGTAGTGTTGATTACTCCTTGTAGTTGATGCTAGTTGGTTTATTCGGTGGAAGATTATATGTTCAGATCCTTTATGCATATTAATACCCCTCTGATTATGAACATGAATATGATTTGTGAGTAGTTACGTTTGTTCCCGAGGACATGGGGGAAGTCTTGTTATAAGTAGTCATGTGAATTTGGTATTCGTTCGATATTTTGATGAGATGTATGTTGTCTTTCCTCTAGTGGTGTTATGTGAACGTCGACTACATGACACTTCACCATTGTTTTGGGCCTAGGGGAAGGTATTGGAAAGTAATAAGTAGATGATGGGTTGCTAGAGTGACAGAAGCTTAAACCCTAGTTTATGTGTTGCTTCGTAAGGGGCTGATTTGGATCCATATGTTTCATGCTATGGTTAGGTTTACCTTAATTCTTCTTTCGTAGTTGCGGATGCTTGCGAGAGGGGTTAATCATAAGTGGGATGCTTGTCCAAGGAAGGGCAATACCCAAGCACCGGTCCACCCACATATCAAATTATCAAAGTAACGAACGCGAATCATATGAGCATGATGAAAACTAGCTTGATGATAATTCCCATGTGTCCTCGGGAGCGCTTTCCTTTATATAAGAGTTTGTCCAGGCTTGTCCTTTGCTACAAAAAGGATTGGGCCACCTTGCTACACCTTGTTTACTTTTGTTACTTGTTACCTGTTACGAATTACCTTATCACAAAACTATTTGTTATCGATAATTTTAGTGCTTGCAGAGAATACCTTACTAAAAACTGCTTGTCATTTCCTTCTGCTCCTCATTGGGTTCGACACTCTTACTTATCGAAAGGACTATGATAGATCCCCTATACTTCTGGGTCATCAGCTGAAACTTTACGGAGAATTTTTATGAATTATCTGAGGAATATTGGAGCCAATAAACACCAGAGGGGGGCCACCAGGTGGGCACAACCCACCTGGGCGCGCCCTGGTGGGTTGTGGCCTCCTCGGCCCACCTCCAGTGGCCATCTTTTGGTATATAAGTCATTTTGATCTAGAAAAAATAAGGAGGAGGCTTCCGGGACAAAGCGTTGCCATCTCGAGGCGGAACTTGGGCAGGAGCACTTTTGCCCTCTAGCGAAGCGATTCTGCCGGGGGGGGGGGGGGGGGCTTCCCTCCCGGAGGGGAAAATCATCATCATCATCATCACCAACAACTCTCCCATCTTGGGGATGGCAATCTCCATCGACATCTTTACCAACACCATCTCATCTCAAACCCTAGTTCATCTCTTGTATTCAATCTTGTTACCGGAACTATAGGTTGTTGCTAGGGGGTGACTAGTAGTGTTGATTACATCTTGTAGTTCATTACTATATGGTTTATTTGGTAGAAGATTATATGTTCAGATCCATTATGCATATTAATACTCCTCTGATCATGAGCATGTTTATTATTTGTGAGTAGTTACTTTTGTTCTTGAGGTCACAGGAGAAATCATGTTGCAAGTAATCATGTGAATTTGATATGTGTTCGATATTTTGATGGTATGTATGTTGTGATTCCCTTAGTGGTGTCATGTGAACGTCGACTACATGAAACTTCACCATATTTTGGCCTAAGGGAATGCATTGTGGAGTAGCAAATAGATGGTGGGTTGCGAGAGTGACAGAAACTTAAACCCCAGTTTATGCACTATTCCATAATGTACCGATTGGATCCTAGAGTTTAATGCTATGGTTAGAATTTATTCTTAATACTTTTCTCGTAGTTGCGGATGCTTGTGGGAGGGTTAATCATAAGTAGGAGGTTTGTTCAAGTAAAAACAGCACCTAAGCACCGGTCCACCCACATATCAAACTATCAAAGTAGCGAACACAAATCAAACCAACATGATGAAAGTGACTAGATGAAATTCCCGTGTACCCTCAAGAACGCTTTGCTTATTATAAGAGACCGTTTTGGCCTGTCCTTTGCCTCAAAAGGATTGGGCTACCTTGCTGCATACTTGTTACTATTATCGTTACTTGCTCGTTACAAATTATCTTGCTATCAAACTACTCTCTACTTACAATTTCAGCACTTGAAAACATTACCTTACTGAAAACTACTTGTCATTTCCTTCTGCTCCTCGTTGGGTTCGACACTCTTACTTATCGAAAAGAGCTACAATTGATCCCCTATACTTTTGGGTCATCAAGGCTATTTTCTGGCGCCGTTGCCGGGGAGCGAAGCGCCTTTGGTAAGTGGAATTCGGTAAGGAAACATTTATATAGTGTGCTGAAATTTATTGTCACTTGTTACTATGGAAAACAATCCTTTGAGGGGTTTGTTCGGGGTATCTTCACCTCGTCCGGAAGCACAATTAGCTACCCCTCAACCTACAACACCTACTGAAAATATTGAGTATGAAATTCCTTCGGGTATGATAGAACAACTGCTTGCTAATCCTTATGCAGGAGATGGAACCGAACATCCTGATATGCACTTGATATATGTGGAAAAAATTTGTGGATTGTTTAAGCTTGCATGTTTACCCGGAGATGAGGTGATGAGAAAGGTTTTCCCTCTATCTTTGAAGGGAAAAGCATTAGCATGGTATAGGCTATGCGATGATATTGGATCATGGAATTGTAAGCGTTTAAAATTGGAGTTCCACCAAAAAATTTATCCTATGCATCTAGTTCATCATGATCGGAATTATATATATAATTTTTGGCCTCGTGAAGGAGAAAGTATCGCTCTAGCTTGGGGGAGGCTTAAGTCAATGTTATATTCATGCCCCAATCATGAGCTCTCAAGAGCAATTATTGTCCAGAATTTTTATGCTCGGCTTTCTCGTAACGATCAAACCATGCTTGATACTTCTTGTGCTGGTTCTTTTATGAAGAAAAATATTGAATTCTGGTGGGATCTTTTGCAAAAAATTAAACGCAACTCTGAAGATTGGGAACTCAATGAAGGTAAAGAGTCAGGTATTAAAATTAAATATGACTGTGTTAAATCTTTTATGGATACCGATGCTTTTCAAAAGTTTAGCACTAAATATGGACTTGACTCTGAGATAGTAGCCTCCTTTTGTGAATCATTTGCTACTCATGTTGAACTCCCTAAAGAGAAGTGGTTTAAATATCACCCACCTATTAAAGAAGAAATTAAAGAACCAGTACCAGTTAAATAAGAAACTTTACTTTATAATGTTGATCCAGTTGTTCCTACTGCTTATATTGAGAAACCATCTTTCCCTGTTAGGATAAAGGAACATGCTAAAGTTTCAACTATGGTTAACAAAAGCTATGTTAGAACACCTAAACCAGATGAACAAATTAGAGTAGAACCTAATGTTGCTATGGTTAAAGATCTCTTGGAAGAAGATATAGATGGGCATGTTATTTACTTCTGCGCAGAAGCTGCTAGAATTGCTAAACCCGATAAAAGGGATAAACATAGACCAGTTGTTGGCATGCCTGTTATTTCAGTTAAAATAGGAGATCACTGTTATCATGGTCTATGTGATATGGGTGCTAGTGTAAGTGATATTCCTTACAAGTTATACCAAGAAATTATGAAAGACATAACACCTGTAGAGTTACAAGACATAGACGTTACTATTAAATTTGCTAATAGAGACACCATATCACCTTGTGGAATTATTAGAGATGTCGAAGTATTGTGTGGGAAAATAAAATATCCTACTGATTTTCTTGTTCTTGGTACCCCGCAAGATGACTTCTATCCCATTATCTTTGGTAGACCTTTCTTGAACACAGTAAATGCTAAGGTAGATTGCAAGAAACAAACTGTGGGTGTTAGCTTTGGTGATGAGTCTCATGAGTTTATTTTTTCCAAGTTTAGTAGAAATCATCATGAAAAAGAATTGCCTAGTAAGGATGAATTAATTGGTCATGCTTCTATTGTTGTGCCACCTACTGATCCTTTAGAACAATATTTGCTAGACCATGAAAATGATTTACATATACATGAAAGGAATGAAATAGATAAAGTTTTCTTCGAACAACGTCCTCTGCTTAAACACGATTTGCCTATTGAAACTCTTGGAGGTCCTCCTCAACCTAAAGGTGATCCTGTGTTTGAATTAAAACAATTGCCAGACACTTTGAAATATGCTTATCTTGATGAAAAGAAGATATATCATGTTATTATCAGTGCTAACCTTTCGAAACATGAAGAAGAAAGATTATTGAAAGTTCTAAGGAAGCACCGGGCTGCTATTGGATATACTCTTGATGATTTAAAGGGCATTAGCCCTACTCTATGTCAGCATAAAATTAATATGGAACCTGATGCTAAACCCGTTGTTGATCACCAACATCGGTTAAATCCGAAGATGAAAGAAGTGGTAAGAACGGAAATATTAAAACTTCTGGAAGCAGGTATAATCTATCCCATAGCTGATAGTAGATGGGTAAGTCATGTTCATTGTGTTCCTAAGAAAGGAGGTATTACTGTTGTTCCTAATGATAAGAATGAACTTATTCTACAAAGAATTGTTATAGGCTATAGAATGGTAATTGATTTCAGAAAATTAAATAAAGCTACTAGAAAAGATCATTACCCTTTGCCTTTTATTGATCAAATGCTTGAAAGATTATCTAAGCACACACACTTTTGCTTCCTAGATGGATACTCTGGCTTTTCACAAATACCTGTTTCTCAACCTGATCAAGAAAAGACCACTTTTACTTGTCCCTTTGGAACTTATGCTTATAGACGTATGCCTTTTGGTTTATGTAATGCACCTGCTACCTTTCAAAGATGTATGATTGCTATATTCTCTAATTTTTGTGAAAAGATTGTTGAGGTTTTCATGGATGATTTCTCTGTTTATGGGAAGTCTTTTGATGATTGTTTAAACAATCTTGAGCGAGTTTTGCAGAGACGTGAACAAACAAATCTTGTCTTGAATTGGGAGAAGTGCCACTTTATGGTTAATGAAGGCATTGTCTTGGGCCATAAAATTTCTGAAAGAGGTATTGAAGTGGACCAAGCTAAGGTTGATGCTATTGAGAAAATGCCATGTCCTAAGGACATCAAAGGTATTCGTAGTTTCCTAGGTCATGTTGGTTTCTATAGGAGATTTATCAAAGACTTTTCTAAAATTTATAGGCCTCTTACTAATCTTTTGCAAAAGGATATTCCTTTTGTTTTTTATGATGATTGTCTTGAAGCCTTTGAAACACTCAAGAAAGCCTTAATATCTGCACCCATTGTTCAACCACCTGATTGGAATTTGCCTTTTGAAATTGTGTGATGCTAGTGATTATGTTGGTGCTGCTCTAGGGCAAAGAGTTGATAAGAAATTGAATGTTATTCATTATGCTAGTAAAACTCTAGACAATGCTCAAAGAAATTATGCTACTACTGAAAAAGAATTCTTAGCAGTGGTGTTTGCTTGTGATAAGTTTAGACCTTATATTGTTGATTCCAAAGTAACTATTCACACAGACCATGTGAAAGAACATGTGGTGCCCCCATGTTTGGTTTTGGTAATTGACGACAATCTCTATGGACTAATGGTTGCCTTGAGTTATATTTGAAGGTTTTGTCCATAGGCTTTTCTTGGAGTACATGTGTTGGTTTCAAGGAGAGTTTGTGTTGACCAAGGTGCTATTAAGGAATTATCCAAAGATTGGTCATGTGAGAGTTGAGCTTATTGCAAGCATGTCTCGAAGAAGAAGATTGTGTGATCATTCATGTTTACCTTCAAGACATCAACCAAATGAAGAGAGTTGGAAAGATTCTAGGTTGATCAAGACTAAGTCAAGAGTGAATCAAGTTGATCAACTCACAAAGCGTAGAAGATGTACCGAAAGGGATCAAGTGATCCCATGGTATGGTAAGCATTGTCCATTGTGCTTTGTGTACTAACCCATGGTCTATGTGAGAGTTCTATGTGGGGTTAGGTACGTGTTCATGGGCTTGCGTCAAGAGGAAGATATCACTCAACCCATGGAGAGGATGACATCAAGTGGTGATCGTCATCAAGATTGCCGTGTGCAAGTTCAAGTGGAGCATCACGAAGAGATCGAGTGCTTGAAGCTTGCCGTCCATTGTGGTGACAATGGACTTGTGAAGATGTGCCGAAGAGTGGCTCACCCATAGTGGACTATGGGGGAGTAATCATCTAGTCTTCATCGAGCCAACGCAATCAAGAAAGGTGGTCCAACTTGAGGGAGTCAAGATCGTCATCATCTAGCTCAAGTGGACCATGTGCAAGGCAAAGGTTTGCCCTTGATAGATTTTCTATTTTACCGGTCTCATGGTGGTAGTTGGGAGACTGGGTTATAGGATCGATAGACGTACTATCAAGGGGGGCTCTCAAGTGAGTAGCTTGATCGTATCGTTCGTCGAGAGCTCAAACCATTGCTTGCTTGCATCATGTTTCTTGGTTCTTGTGGTTCTCTTTGTGAGTCTTAGAGCTTATGATCATCTTGATGACAAGCTTGAGTTCATCGAAAATGGAGTTTGCATGCGTCTTCTATGATGTTTTCGATGTTGGAGGTTTTACCGGTCTTATCCGAGGAAGGTTTCTCACCATTTTCTTTTGGGCCTTTTCTCATTTGCTTCTTATTGTTATTTCTATCAAGATTGTGTTAGCCCTTGTCGCTAGCTTTCCAACAAACTTGGTTTCGTCGAATTCGGAGTCCGTTTGCAGAAGTTGTGTCAGTTTTGGTGTTCTGAAAAGGTTGCAGCGGTACTACCGCGGACAGGAGTGGATGTAATTTTTTACTACCGCTCTTGGGAGCGGTACTACCGCTTGGAGCAGTACTACCGCGGCTAATTCTGTGGCTACTTCAGCTCGGGACCAAAAACTCGTCACAAATCCAGCGGTGGTAGGCACGGATGTAACTTTTTAGTACCGCTCGCAAGCAGTAGTACCGCTACCCTTAGCAGTAGTACCGCTACCCCTAGCGGTAGTACCGTGAGGTCAAGCGGTACTACCGCTCCGACGGTTCTTTTGGCTTTTTTGCCTCCTCGCTGTTGTGTTTCAAAGGGCTACTACCGCCCTAGCGGTAGTACCGCTCCTTGGAGCGGTAGTACCGCTCGGTGCGGGCTGTGACCATAACGGTTGGATTTTTTCCCACCTATAAAAGGGGGTCTTCTTCCCCAATGAACCTTATCCTTTGAGCTCGTGTTCTTCCCCCATTGTTGACCTTCTTCGAGCTTGCTAACTCTCAATCCCTCCATGGATTCTTGCTAGTTTTTGAGGGAAAAGAGAGAGGAGATCTAGATCCACATTTCCACCAATCACTTTCTCCTCTATGTGAGGGGAACCCCTTGGATCTAGATCTTGGAGTTCTTGGTGTTCTCCTTCTTGTTCTTCCTCTCATTTTCCTCCCTAGCATTAGTTGCTTCGGTGGGATTTGAGAGAGAAGGACTTGGGCACTCCGTGTGCCCTTGCCATTGCATTTGGTGCATCAGTTTGAGTTCTCCACGGTGATACGTGGAAGTTACAAGTTGAGAAGCTTATTACTCTTGGGTGCTTGGTACCCTTGAGCTTATTCCTCTTGGGTGCTTGGGTGCCCTAGACGGTTGGTGGTGTTCGGAGCTCAATCATTGTGGTGTAAAGCTCCGGGCAAGCGTCAGGGTCTCCAATTAGGTTGTGGAGATCGCCCCGAGCAATTTGACGGGTTCCGGTGACCGCCCCCAAGGGTTGCCAAAGTGTACAGGTTCGGTGACCGCCCCCAAGGGTTGCCATTTGTACGGGTTCGGTGACCGCCCTCAAGGGTCCCTTAGTGGAATCACGGCATCTTGCATTGTGCGAGGGCGTGAGGAGATTACGGTGGCCCTAGTGGCTTCTTGGGGAGCATTGTGCCTTCACACCGCTCCAAACGGAGATTAGCATCCGCAAGGGTGTGAACTTCGGGATAAATCGTCGTCTTCGCGTGCCTCGGTTATCTCTTACCTGAGCCCTTTACTTATGCTCTTTACTTTGTGATAGCCATATTGTTTCTTGTCATATATCTTGCTATCACCTAAGTAGTTTTTCTTGCTTAGCATAAGTTGTTGGTGCACATAGGTGAGCCTAGTTGTTGTAGGTTTTGTGCTTGACAAATTAACCGCTAGGTTTATTCCGCATTTGTTCAAGCCTTAACCGTAATTATTTTAAAGCGCCTATTCACCCCCCTCTAGGCGACATCCACGATCTTTCACCATGCTACATTAAATATCTTATGGAAAAGAAATATGCTAAACCTAGACTTATTCGTTGGGTTCTCTTGTTACAAGAATTTGATTTGCATATCATTGATAGAAAAGGAGTTGAGAACCTTGTAGCTGATAATTTGTCTAGGATTGAAAATATGCCTGATGACCCACTACCTATTGATGATAGTTTTCCTGATGAGCAGTTAGCTGCAATAACTGTTGCTAATGGTACTCCTTGGTATGCTGACTATGCTAATTATATTGTTGCTAAATATTTACCACCTAGCTTTACTTACCAACAAAAGAAAAAATTCTTCTATGATTTAAGACATTACTTTTGGGATGACCCACATCTTTATAAAGAAGGAGTAGATGGTATTATTAGACGTTGTGTACCTGAGCATGAGCAGGGACAAATCCTACGGAAATGTCAGTCCGAAGCTGATGGAGGGCATCATGCTGCAGATAGAACTGCTCACAAGGTATTGCAATCTGGATTTTATTGGCCTACTCTCTTCAAGGATGCCCATAAGTTTGTCTCGTCTTGTGATGAATGTCAAAGAATAGGTAATATCGGTAAGCGTCAAGAAATGCCTATGAATTATTCACTTGCTGTTGAACCATTTGATGTTTGGGGATTTGATTACATGGGACCTTTTCCTTCCTCTAATGGGTATACACATATTTTGGTCGCTGTTGATTATGTTACTAAATGGGTAGAAGCTATTCGAACTAGTAGTGCTGATCACAACACCTCTATTAAAATGCTTAAGGAAGTTATTTTCCTAAGGTTTGGAGTCCCTAGATATTTAATGACTGATGGTGGTTCACACTTTATTCATGGTGCTTTCCGCAAAATGCTTGCCAAGTATGACGTTGACCATAGAATTGCATCACCTTATCATCCTCAGTCTAGTGGTCAAGTTGAGCTTAGCAATAGAGAAATAAAATTAATTTTGCAAAAGACTGTCAATAGGTCCAGGAAGAATTGGTCTAAGAAATTAGATGATGCACTTTGGGCTTATAGAACATCATATAAAAATCCTATGGGTATGTCTCCTTATAAAATGGTTTATGGAAAAGCTTGTCATTTGCCTCTTGAGTTAGAACATAAAGCATATTGGGCAACTAAAGAACTCAACTATGACTTCAAACTTGCTAGTGAAAAGAGGTTATTTGATATAAGCTCGTTAGATGAATGGAGAACCCAAGCATATGAGAACACAAAGTTATTTAAAGAAAAAGTTAAAAGATGGCATGTGAAAAGAATCAAAAAACGTGAGTTTAAAGTCGGAGAGTATGTTCTTTTGTACATCTCTCGTTTCAGATTCTTTGCAGGCAAACTCCTCTCAAAATGGGAAGGCCCTATGTCATCGAGGAGGTTTACCGGTCTGGAGCCATCAAAATAAATAATTTCTAAGGCACTAACCTGAAGGTTGTCAACGGGTAACGAATAAAGCATTATATCTCAGGTACACCTATTAATGTTGAAAGCAATATTGTCCAAACTTTGACACCGGAAGAGCACATAAAAGAGTCCTTCCGGAACACTCCAGAATCGTCAAAATAAGGAGGTACGTAGTACGGTAAGTAAACAGACTCAGAAAAACCAACGTCATGTCTCCCTCACCCTTCAACCATGGAGAAGGAGACATAAGTTTGGTTCAGGAAGATCTAAGGAGGGATGAAGCTGAAGAGGTTGCTATGGAGGAAGAAGAGGAAGGTCCCTTTGGGATTCACCCTCTGGCCTTTGAGAGGGGTACACTAGCTGGCATCTCCACTCACCCTAATCCTCATCAAGCTCTTCGGGAGGTTTAAGGTTTGAAGGATCTACTCATGGTTATATCGGAGAACACTGCATCACCACCATCACCTTCTTCACCACCAAAGGAGAACTGAGTATTGGGTATGGGAACTCCCCTTGGCTTCCGCCAAGCTTGGGGGAGGTGCCCCGGTATCGTATCATCCCACTATCTTTTTTCTTTTACTTATCTTAGTTCAATCTTTTGCTTAGATGAATAAAGTTTAGATCGATCTTTTCTTCTTTTAGAGTTTGCTTAGTGATCTATCATTGTTATCATGTGCAAGTTATATAATAAAGTTTAGTGTGAGTTTTTTCTTTCTTTGCTTTCATATTGCAAATAAAGAAAAAAGAAAAAAAAAGAGAAATAAGAAAGAAAGAAAAAGAGAAAGGAAATAAATAAAAGAAAGGAAATAAACCAATAAGATTATATACTAATCCTATGGTAGGTGATAGCACCACATAAGGAAAAGTATAAGTAAGAAAATTTTATTAGAGATTGACAAACATAGCATTAGTCAGTGATGCAACTCATGAAAGAATCAATAAGGGAAGGGAAGATTCACATATAAATATACCATCCTAGAAATCTTTTGTGATTGTGAGCCCTCATCAAAATATTATATGCCAAAATTGATGACGTTGGACAAGGAAGACAACTTAATGGTTTATGTTTGTTTATACACATAGATGTCATATTGTCATAGATCCTTTAACATGTGATGCTTTCCCCTATCTTTACTAGCCAAAAATTCTGCACTAAGTAGAGATACTACTTGTGCATCCAAAAACCCTTAAACCCACATCTTTTTCAAGTGTCCACCATACCTACCTATGGATTGAACAAGATCCTTCAAGTAAGTTGTCATCGGTGCAAAAAGGCAATAAAAATTGCTTCTAAATATGTAAGATCATTTAGTGTAAGATAAAATTGAGCGTTGTACGAACTTGGATGACAAAGAATAAAAGCGACAGACTGCATAATAAAGGTTGTCATCTTAATGGGCAATACAACGTGACGTTCTCTTGCACTAAGGGATTGAGCATGCAAACAAATAAGCGCATGGCAACCTCTGCTTCGCTCTGCGAAGGGCCTATCTTTTACTTTTATGTATTTACTTTTATGCAAAGATTCAAAGTTTTCCTTCTATTCCTTTTTGTTTTCTCTTTTGGCTAGCATCATGTGATGAGGAAAGATCTAGGCACATATGTCCAGTTGAATATAGATAGCATGAGTTATGATTGTTGACATCACCCTTGAGGTTAGTATGTTGGGAGGCAAAATTATAAGCCCATATCTTTTTATTTGTCTAGTTGAAACATTTTGCTCATGGGTACGAGGTGAGTGCTAGCAATCATAGAAGACTATATGATGGTTGAGTATGTGGACTTGCTTAAAAGGCTCCGACATGTGACTCTTCCTGAAAAGATGTTGAATTGTAGTTACAAAGTTGACTGAGAACATAGTTTGTTGGTTTCTAATAGAGTTTTTGCTTTATACTTCGATTGTGTGATGAACTGTTACTTATTCATAGGAAGTATATGATGCAAGTTCTATGATAAAAGTCTTACATCAAATTTTGTTGCTGTTATAATAATCAACATGATGCTTCTATGTCCGTATTTTGTTTTTATCGACACCTCTCTCTCAAAGCATGTAGACATGTTTTTCAATTTCGGTTTTCGCTTGAGGACAAGCGAGGTCTAAGCTTGGGGGAGTTGATACGTCCATTTTGCATCATGTTTCCTTGCTGTTATTTATAATGTTTTTATCCATAATAATGCTTTTTGGAGTAATTCTAATGCCTTTTCTCTCATGATTTACAAGGAACAGACCAAGAGGGAGAATTCTGGCAGCTGGAAATCTGGACTTGGAAAAGCTACGTCAGGCCAGCTATTCCGCACATTTCCAAATGAGCTGAAACTTTACGGAGAAATTTTATGAATTATTTGAGGAATATTGGAGCCAATAAACCAGGTGGGCACAACCCACCTGGGCGCGCCAGGCCCCCCAGGCGTGCCCTGGTGGGTTGTGGCCTCCTCGGCCCACCTCCGGTGCCCATCTTTTGGTATATAAGTCATTTTGACCTAGAAAAAATAAGGAGGAGGCTTCTGGGACGAAGCGCCGCCGTCTCGAGGCGGAACTTGGGCAGGAGCACTTTTGCCCTTCGGCGGAGCGATTCTACCGGGGGAACTTCTCTCCCGGAGGGGAAAATCATCGTCATCATCATCACCAACAACCCTCCCATCTTGGGGAGGGGAATCTCCATCAATATCTTCACCAGCACCATCTCATCTCAAACCCTAGTTCATCTCTTGTATTCAATCTTGTTACCGGAACTATAGATTGTTGCTAGGGGGTGACTAGTAGTGTTGATTACATCTTGTACTTGATTACTATATGGTTTATTTGGTGGAATATTATATGTTCAGATCCATTATGCATATTAATACCCCTCTGACCATAAGCATGTTTATTATTTGTGAGTAGTTACTTTTGTTCTTGACGTCACGGGAGAAATCATGTTGCAAGTAATCATGTGAATTTGATATGTGTTCGATATTTTGATGGTATGTATGTTGTGATTCCCTTAGTGGTGTCATGTGAACATCGACTACATGACACTTCACCATATTTGGGACTAAGGGAATGCATTGTGGAGTAGCAAATATATGGTGGGTTGCGAGAGTTACAGAAACTTAAACCCCCGTTTATGCACTATTCTGTAAGGGACCGATTGGATCCTAGAGTTTAATGCTATGGTTAGAATTTATTCTTAATACTTTTCTCGTAGTTGCGGATGCTTGCGGGAGGGTTAATCATAAGTAGGAGGCTTGTTCAAGTAAGAATAGCACCTAAGCACCGGTCCATGATGAAAGTGACTAGATGAAATTCCCCTGTACCCTCAAGAACGCTTTGCTTATTATAAGAGACCGTTTTGGCATGTCCTTTTCCTCAAAAGGATTGGGCTACCTTGCTGCATACTTGTTACTATTATCGTTACTTGCTCGTTACAAATTACCTTGCTATCAAACTACTCGCTACTTACAATTTCAGCACTTGCAAACATTACCTTACTGAAAACTACTTGTCATTTCCTTCTGCTCCTCGTTGGGTTCGACACTCTTACTTAAAAAAAGAGCTACAGTCGATCCCATATACTTGTGGGTCATCACACAACGAGCTTTGCATCAAGAGCAACAAGCAATGAGCGACCGCGTCGACCATCTCGCCACCGACTTGCGACTATCCGAGCAACGAACAAGAGACTATGATACGTCTCCAACGTATCTATAATTTTTGATTGTTCCATGTTGTTTTATTATCAATCTTGGATATCTTATAATCATTTTATATCATTTTTTGGTACTAACCTATTGACACAGTGCCAAGTGCCAGTTGTTGTTTTTTCCATGTTTTTTACACCACAGGAAATCAATATCAAACGGAGTCCAAATGCCACGAAACTTCACGATGATTTTTTATGGGCCAGAAGGAAGGCAATGGGCCCTGGTTGCACCTGGGGGGTGCCCCAGGGGGGCACAACCCACCAGGGCACGCCAGGAGGCCCAGGCGCGCCCTACTGGGTTGTGCCCACCTCGAGTGCCCCCCGGACCACCTCTTTGCTCTATAAATACCCCAAAAATATGAGAACCCTAGTACGGTCGATGAAATATTCATCCATCTGCCGCAGAGTCCAGAACCACCAGATCCAATCTAGACACCATCACGGAGGGGTTCACCACTTCCATTGGTGCCTCTTCGATGATGTGTGAGTAGTTCCTTGTAGACCTTCGGGTCCGTAGTTAGTAGCTAGATGGCTTTCTCTCTCTCTCGTTGGATTCTCAATACAATGGTCTCTTGGAGATCCATATGATGTAACTCTTTTGCGGTGTGTTTGTTGGGATCTGATGAACTTCGAGTTTATGATCAGTCATCTCTTTTTATATCCATGAAAGTTATTTGAGTTTCTTTGATCTCTTATATGCATGATCTCTTATAGCCTCGTATTTCTTCTCTGATATTTTGGTTTTGTTTGGCCAACTTGATCTATTTATCTTGCAATGGGAAGAGGTGCCCGGTAGTGGATTCGATCTTAAGGTGCTCGATCCCAGTGACAGAATGGGAACCAACACGTATGTATCGTTGCTACTAAGGATAAAAAGACGAGATCTATATCTACCGCCATATACATAAACGGATCTTGTCTACATCATGTCATTGTTCTTATTGCATTAACCGTTTTTCCATGAACTTAATACACTAGATGCATGCTGAATAGCGGTCGATGTGTGGAGTAATAGTAGTAGATGCAGGCAGGAGTCGGTCTACTAATCTTGGACGTGATGCCTATGTAATGATCATTGCCTGGATATCATCATAATTATTTGAAGTTCTATCAATTGCCCAACATTAATTTGTTTACCCACCGTTTGCTCTTTTCTCGAGAGAAGCCACTAGTGAAACCTACGGCCCCCGGGTCTTCTTCCTCATATATTTTCCTTCTGATCTACTTTTCCTTTGCATTTTTATTCAGATCTATTAAACCAAAAATACCTTGCTGCACTTTTATTTATTTGTGATCTATTTATTCAATCTATTACAATTTTCTCCCGTCACACACCAATTTCTGGCGCCGTTACCCGAAAGGGATTGACAACCCCTTTAACACGTGGGGTTGCGAGTGCTGTTGTTTGTGTGCAGGTGCTGCTTATGTTGTGTTGCTTGGTCTTCCTACTGGTTCGATACCTTGGTTTCATAACTGAGGGGAATACCTACCGTCGCTGTGCTACATCATCCCTCCATCTCCGGGGAAATACCGACATAGTTCCAGCTACCATCAAGGAGAATTTCTGGCGCCGTTGCCGGGGAGGATCTTCTTTATAACCAGGTTCCTAATCACAAATCTTATCTCCTCGCAATTTACATTATTCACCATTTGCCTCTCGTTTTCCTCTTCCCCACTTCACAAAAATTTGCCATTTTATTCGCCTCTCTTTTTCGATTCGCCATTTTATCGCCATGTCCGATCTTAGAAGAGCTAAGAGTTTTCTCCCGAGTCTTAATACTTTGAATAGCCCCTCTGTCCTCTCTAAGCTCATAAACAGTGATGCTATGGAAGGATCTACTGGGGTGGTTTCCGAAATTTTCCATTATTTACTTGATGAATCTTTGAAAGATGCTTGGGATAGGTTGTTGAGAATTCGAGCTAGCTATGTGCCCCAATATCAAATAGAGATATACTTGAAATGTTTTTATGTTGGTTTACCTTCTTCTTTCAAGCAAGTTCTAGACTCTATATTTGAAAACATTTTTCTTGAAGGGGATGTCGTTGAGACTTATGAGAAGATGAAAACCATATTTGGGCACCCCAAAGGAGAAAATGTTGAGTCAACTACTCTTATGTGCTTTTATCAAAACGAAAAAAATTAAAGAGATGAATGCTAGTTTAGATACGAATTTTCGCAACATGCTTAATCTTTCTTCCGCTATCAATGGCCATGTGCTTTCACAGAATAGAAAATTAAATGCCACTGATAGGAAATTTTCCCTTTTCTTTCCAAAGAACAAGGATGACAAAACTTAGATCCTTGCTTTATGCCTAGCTAAGGGCATAAAACTATAGCGCTTGTTGGGAGGCAACCCAATGAATAAAATTTATTTTTGCTTTTTACTTTTTGTTCTTGTGTGTTAGCACAATTATGCTACTGTTATGATTGTGTTTTTATGTTTTAATTAAAGTTTGTGCCAAGTAGAACCAATAGGATCTTCTTGGGTGATAGTTGTTTGATCTTGCTGAAAAAGACAGAAACTTTGTGCTCACGAAATTAATTCTCGTTTTTATTCAGAAAGAGATTTTGCCCTGATTCTTTTTGCAGAACATAAATATACAAATTGCTCTGGTCGACATATTTTGGTAGAATTTTTGGAGTTCCATAAGTATTCGTTTAAATCAGATTGCTACAGGATGTTCTGTTTTGACATATTCTGTTTTCTTTGTGTTGTGTGCTTATTTTGATGGCTCTATGGTTTTCTTTGATGAGTTTTTGCCATAGAAAAGTTGGAATACAGTATATATAATACAAAAACAAAATAATAATTGGTTTGATACAGTACTTATAGTAGTGGTTTATTTTTCTTACACTAACGGATCTCACGAAGATTTTGTTGAGTTTTCTGTGATTGAAATTTTCAAGTTTTGGGTTATCTTACGATGGATGAAGGAAGGATGTAAGAGACTAAGCTTGGGGATGCCCTGGAATCCCAAGCTATTATCCAAGAATGAGCAACCAACTAAGCATGGGGATGCCCCCGAGTAGCATCCCCGCTTTCTTCCAACAACTATCGGTATTTTACTCGAGGCTATATTTTTATTCGTCACATGATATGTGTTTTTCTTGGAGCGTCTTGTATGATATGTGTCTTTGCTTGTTTTATTTTGTGTTTTAAGTCATCAATCCTAGCTGTACACACCTATTTGAGAGAGCCAAAATTATATCATGACTTGTTAGAATTGCTCTCTATGCTTCACTTAATTTTTTTATGAGCTAGGACTTGGTCTAGTGCTTCACTTATATCTTTTTGAGCACGGTGTGCTTTGTTATTTTATAAGAAATGCTCTCTTGATTCACTTAGATTTATTTGAGAGTTAGTAAAATTTTGAAGAAATTCTCTCTTGCTTCACTTAAATTATTTTGAGAGAAAGAAAATTTGTTATGCTCATGGTCTTCACTTATATTTGTTTGAGCTTATGAAAAGCAACACATGAAAATTAGTTCCAAAGTGATAGATATCCAAGAAGGATAAAGTAAAAGAAAATGTCATGAAGAACATTGGACAAAATAAACTTGATTCTTAGTAATAGTTTTGAGATATGATGATGTGATATGTGAGTTATGTTGATGAGTAATTGTGCTCTAGTAAGAATATTGGTGTTCAGGTTTATGATTCCCTATGCATGCACGAAAGTCAATAATCATGCAATGAAAATTATATCCTACTTGTGGTGCATTATTTGGTGTTAATTATGCTTAATGCTTGCTTATGAGATTATTCATTTCTTGGTTGGTCGCTTCCCAATCTTTTGCTAGCCTTCATTTTGCACTAAGTATGACCTCTACTTGTGCATCCAAAATCCTTTAAACCAGTTTTGCCACATGAGTCCACTATATCTACCTATATGTGGTATTCTTTTGCCGTTCTAAGCAAATTTGCATGTGCCATCTCTAATTTTCAAAATAAACTTCTCTTTTGTGTGTTTGTTTCCCTCGCGGAATGGTAACGGGTGGCTAATATTTTCCATGCTAGATGTGTTATTCTCAAGATGAGTGTTTATTCACTTGTCATTGCACGAGAGTAAGGCAAAGGTCTTAGGGATGCCCACTCCCAAAATGCAAAAAAAATTGAATTTACTTTATGTTGTCAAATAATAAATTCCTTGGAAAGTGTTGGTATGGAGGGCAACTGTGGATACGGGTAGCCATGGAAAGTGAAAGAATGGTGGAAAAAGGAATAAACTTTATTTTCTGTTTGGGAACTGCCTATGGCATATCTAGCATGGAAAGTGTTCGGAACTCTAAGTCGTTCTCGTTGGTGGGATGGATACACCTCCCAAAATGTTTTTATCTCTAATTTTTCGCTTTGAGCTCTGGCACCTCTACAAATCCCTACTTCCCTCTGCGAAGGGCCTTTCTTTTACTTTATGCATTTTTTATTTTGAAATTTGAGTCTCCATCTTCTGTCATAAAAAGCACCAACTAGGAGGCAATATGATCGTGCTCAAGTATTGGGTGTAGTCATGAATGGATCAATGTTTGAGCATGATGGGCTAGGGATAACTTATTTTAGCGTTGATATTTTGAAAGACATGGTTGCTTGTTGATATGCTTGAGTATCTAAATTATTATGTCAAAACTAGACTATTGCTTTGAATCACATAAAAGTCCAAATGTCCATGCTATAAAGAAAAAGAATATGATATGACTTGATGAACAACATTCCACATCAAAAATTCGGTTTTATCACTTACCTACTCAAGGACGAGTAGGAGTTAAGCTTGGGGATGCTGATACGTCTCCAACGTATCTATAAATTTTGATTGTTCCATGCTGTTTTATTATCAATCTTGGATGTTCTATAATCATTTTATAGTCATTTTATATCATTTTTTGGTACTAACCTATTGACATAGTGCCAAGTGCCAGTTGCTGTTTTTTCCATGTTTTTTACATCGCAGGAAATCAATATCAAACGGAGTCCAAATGCCACGAAACTTCATGCTGATTTTTTATGGGCCAGAAGGAAGGCAATGGGCCCTGGTTGCACCTGGGGGTGCCACGAGGGGGGCTGATACGTCCATTTTGCATCATGCTTTTATATCAATATTTATTGCATTATGGGCTGTTATTACACATTATGTCACAATACTTATGCCCATTCTCTCTTATTTTACAAGGTTTACATAAGGAGGGCGAATGCCGGCAGCTGGAATTCTGGGCTAGAAAAGGAGCAAATATTAGAGACCTATTCTGCACAACTCCAAAAGTCCTGAAACTCCATGAAAGTTATTTTTGGAAATAATAAAAAATATTGAGCGGAAGAAATACCAGAGGGGGCCCACACCCTGGCCACGAGGGTGGGGGCGCGCCCTACCCCCCTGGGCGCGCCACCTGCCTCGTGGGCCCCCTGTTGGCCCTCCGGTGCCCATCTTCTGCTATATGAAGTCTTTCGTCCGAAGAAAAATCATAAGCAAGCTTTCGGTACGAGAATCCGCCGCCACGAGGCGGAACCTTGGCGGAACCAATCTAGGGCTCCGGCAGAGCTGTTCTGCTGGGGACACTTCCCTCCGGGAGGGGGAAATCATCGCCATCATCATCATCACCAACGCTCCTCTCATCGGGAGAGGGCAATCCCCATCAACATCTTCACCAGCACCATCTCCTCTCAAACCCTAGTTCATCTCTTGTATCCAATTCTTGTCTCTAAGTCTGGGATTGGTACCTGTAGGTTGCTAGTAGTGTTGATTACTCCTTGTAGTTGATGCTAGTTGGTTTATTTGGTGGAAGACCATATGTTCAGATCCTATATGCATTTTAATACTCCTCTGATGATGAACATGAACATGCTTTGTGACTAGTTACGTTTGTTCCTGAGGACATGGGAGAAGTCTTGCTATTAGTAGTCATGTGAATTTGGTATTCGTTCGATATTTTGATGAGATGTATGTTGTCTATCCTCTAGTGGTGTTATGTGAACGTCGACTACATGACACTTCACCATTATTTGGGCCTAGAGGAAGGCATTGGGAAGTAATAAGTAGATGATGGGTTGCTAGAGTGACAGAAGCTTAAACCCTAGTTTATGCGTTGCTTCGTAAGGGGCTGATTTGGATCCATATGTTTCATGCTATGGTTAGGTTTACCTTAATACTTCTTTTGTAGTTGCGGATGCTTGCAATAGGGGTTAATCATAAGTGGGATGCTTGTCCAAGTAAGGGCAGCACCCAAGCACCGGTCCACCCACATATCAAATTATCAAAGTACCGAACGCGAATCATATGAACGTGATGAAACTAGCTTGACGATAATTCCCATGTGTCCTCGGGAGCGCTTTTCTCTATATAAGAGATTGTCCAGGCTTGTCCTTTGCTACAAAAAGGATTGGGCCACCTTGCTGCACTTTATTTACTTTTGTTACTTGTTGCTCGTTACAAATTATCTTATCACAAAACTATCTGTTACCTATTATTTCAGTGCTTGCAGAGAATACCTTGCTGAAAACCACTTATCATTTCCTTCTGCTCCTCGTTGGGTTCGACACTCTTACTTATAGAAAGGACTACGATAGATCCCCTATACTTGTGGGTCATCAAGACTCTTTTCTGGCGCCGTTGCCGGGGAGTGAAGCGCCTTTGGTAGGTGGAATTTGGGAAGGAAAATTAATATAGTGTGCTGAAATTTACTGTCACTTGTTACTATGGAAAGTAATCCTCTGAGGGGCTTGTTCGGGGTATCTTCACCCTGACCAGTAGAGCAAAGAGTTGCTCCTCAACCTACTGAACCTACTGAAAATGAAAATGTCTACTTTGAAATTCCTTCAAGTATGTTAGAAAAACTGCTGGCTAATCCTTTTGCAGGAGACGGAACAATGCATCCTGATGAGCACCTAATCTATGTGGATGAAGTTTGTGGATTATTTAAGCTTGCAGGTGTGCCCGATGATGTTATTAAGAAGAAGGTCTTCCCTTTATCTTTGAAGGGAGATGCTTTGACATGGTATAGGCTATGTGATGATATGGGATCATGGAACTACAAACGATTGAAATTGGAATTTCATCAGAAGTTTTATCATATGCATCTTGTTCATCGTGATCGCAATTATATATATAATTTCTAGCCTCGCGAAGGAGAAAGCATCGCTCAAGCTTGGGGGAGGCTTAAATCAATGTTATATTCATGCCCCAATCATGAGCTCCCAAGAGAGATAATTATTCAAAAAAATTATGCTCGGCTTTCTGATAACAATCACACCATGCTCGATACTTCTTGTGCTGGCTCTTTTATGATGAAGACTATTGAATTCAAATGGGATTTATTGGAAAGAATTAAACGCAACTCTGAAGATTGGGATCTCGACGAAGGTAAGGAGTCAGGTATGACACCTAAGTTTGATTGTGTTAAATCTTTTATGGATACCGATGTTTTCCGTAAATTTAGCACTAAATATGGACTTGACTCTGAGATAGTAGCTTATTTCTGTGAATCTTTTGCTGCTCATGTTGATCTCCCTAAGGAGAAGTGGTTTAAATATCATCCTCCCATAGAAGTAAAAGTAGCTCCACCTATTACAGTTGAAGAAAAGACTATCACTTATAATAATCCTATTGTTCCTACTGCTTGTGTTGAGAAACCACCTTTCCCTGTTAGGATAAAGGATCATGCTAAAGCTTCAACCGTGGTTCGTAAAAGCAATATTAGAACCTATACACCCCCTGAGCAAGTTAAAGTTGAACCTGATATTGCTATTGTTAAAGATCTCTTGGCTGATAATATTGATGGGCATGTTATTCATTTCTGTAATGAAACTGCTAGAATTGCTAAATCTTGTGCTAAAGATGGTAGGCATGCCTGTTATTTCTGTTAAAATAGGAGATCATTGTTATCATGGCTTATGTGATATGGGTGCTAGTGCTAGTGCAATACCTATTGACTTATACAAAGAAATTATGCATGATATTGCACCTACTGAGTTAGAAGATATTGATGTCACAATTAAACTTGCCAATAGAGATACTATTTCACCCATGGGAATTGTTAGAGATGCTGAAGTCTTGTGTGGGAAAACTAAATATCCTGCTGATTTTCTTGTTCTTGGTTCCCCACAAGATAGTTTTTGTCCCATTATATTTGGTAGACCCTTCTTGAACACCGTTAATGCTAAGATAGACTGCGAAAAGGATGTTGTTACTATTGGTTTGGGTGATATGTCTCATGAGTTTAATTTCTCTAAATTTCGTAGACAACACCGTGAAGAGGGATTGCCTAGTAAAGATGAAATTATTGGTCTTGCTTCTATTGCCGTACCTCCTAGTGATCCTTTAGAACAATATTTGCTAGACCATGAAAATGATATGTTTATGAATGAAAGAAGGGAAATAGATGAAGTATTCTTTAAACAGGAACCCATCCTGAAACACAATTTGCCTGTTGAAATCCTAGGGGATCCTCCTCCACCCAAGGGTGATCCCGTGTTTGAGCTTAAACCGTTACCTGATACTCTTAAATATGCTTATCTTGATGAGAAAAAGATATATCCTGTTATTATTAGTGCTAACCTTTCAGAGCATGAAGAGGAGAGATTATTGAAAACTCTGAAGAAGCACCGCGCTGCTATTGGATATACTCTTGATGATCTTAAGGGCATTAGTCCCACTCTATGCCAACACAAAATAAATTTGGAGAAAGATGCCAAACCAGTTCGTGATCACCAACGACGACTGAATCCTAAGATGAAAGAAGTAGTAAGAAAGGAAATACTGAAGCTTCTTGAGGCAGGTATTATTTATCCCGTTGCTGATAGTCAGTGGGTAAGTCCTGTCCATTGTGTCCCTAAAAAGGGAGGTATTACCGTCGTTCCTAATGATAAAGATGAATTGGTCCCGCAAAGAATTATTACAGGTTATAGGATGGTAATTGATTTCCGCAAATTAAATAAGGCTACTAAAAAGGATCATTACCCCTTGCCTTTTATTGATAAATGCTAGAAAGATTATCCAAACATACACATTTTTGCTTTCTAGATGGTTATTCTGGTTTCTCTCAAATACACCGATGATCAATCAAAGACCACTTTTACTTGCCCTTTCGGTACTTTTGCTTATAGATGTATGCCTTTTGGTTTATGTAATGCACCTGCTACCTTTCAAAGATGCATGATGGCTATATTCTCTGACTTTTGTGAAAATATTTGTGAGGTTTTCATGGACGATTTCTCCGTCTATGGATCCTCTTTTGATGATTGCTTGAGCAACCTTGATCGAGTTTTGCAGAGATGTGAAGAAACTAACCTTGTGTTGAATTTGGAGAAGTGCCACTTTATGGTTAATGAAGGTATTGTCTTGGGGCATAAATTTTTTGAAAGAGGTATTGAAGTTGATAAAGCCAAGGTTGATGCTATTGAAAAGATGCCATGTCCCAAGGACATTAAAGGTATAAGAAGTTCCCTTGGTCATGCCGATTTTTATAGGAGGTTCATTAAAGACTTCTCAAAAATCTCTCGGCCTCTGACTAATTTATTGCAAAAGGATATACCATTTGTCTTTGATGATGATAGTGTAGAAGCATTTGAAATACTTAAGAAAGCATTGATCTCTGCACCTGTTGTTCAGCCACCTGATTGGAATTTACCTTTTGAAATCATGTGTGATGCTAGTGATTTGATGTAGGTGCTGTTCTAAGGCAAAGAGTTGATAAGAAATTAAATGTTATTCAATATTCTAGTAAAACTCTAGATAATGCTCAGAGAAATTATGCCACTACTGAAAAAGAATTCTTAGCAGTTGTATTTGCTTGTGATAAGTTCAGACCTTATATTGTTGATTCTAAAGTAACTATTCACACTGATCATGCTGCTATTAAATATCTTATGGAAAAGAAAGATGCTAAACCTAGACTTATTACATGGGTTCTCTTGCTACAAGAATTTGATTTGCATATTATTGATAGAAAGGGAGCTGAGAACCCCGTTGCAGACAACTTGTCTAGGTTAGAGAATGTTCTTGATGACCCACTACCTATTGATGATAGCTTTCCTGTTGAACAATTAAATGCCATAAATGCTTCTCGTACTACTCCATGGTATGCTGATTATGCTAATTACATTGTTGCTAAATTTATACCACCTAGTTTCACATACCAGCAAAAGAAAAAGTTCTTCTATGATTTGAGACATTACTTTTGGGATGACGCACATCTTTATAGAAGGAGTAGATGGTGTTATTAGACGTTGTGTACCTGAGCATGAACAGGAATAGATCCTATGCAAGTGTCACTCCAAGGCTTATGGAGGACACCACGCTGGAGACAGAACTGCACAAAAGGTATTGCAATCCGGCTTTTATTGGCCTACTCTCTTCAAGAATGCCCGTAAGTTTGTTTTATCTTGTGATGAATGCCAAAGAATTGGTAATATTAGTAGACGTCAAGAAATGCCTATGAATTATTCACTTGTTATTGAACCATTTGATGTTTGGGGCTTTGATTATATGGGACCTTTTCCTGCCTCCGATGGATACACACATATTTTAGTTGCTGTTGATTACGTTACTAAGTGGGTAGAAGCTATTCCAACTAGTAGTGCTGATCATAACACTTCTATTAAAATGCTTAAAGAAGTTATTTTTCCGAGGTTTGGAGTCCCTAGATATTTAATGACTGATGGTGGTTCACATTTTATTCATGGTGCTTTCCGAAAAATGCTTGCTAAATATGATGTTAATCATAGAATTGCATCTCCTTATCACCCGCAGTCTAGTGGTTAAGTAGAATTGAGTAATAGAGAGCTCAAATTAATTTTGCAAAAGACTGTTAATAGATCTAGAAAGAATTGGTCCAAGAAACTTGATGATGCATTATGGGCCTATAGAACTGCATACAAAAATCCTATGGGTATGTCTCCGTATAAAATGGTTTATGGAAAAGCATGTCACTTACCTCTCGAACTAGAACATAAGGCATATTGGGCCATTAAAGAGCTTAACTATGATTTCAAACTTGTCGGTGAGAAGAGGTTATTTGGCATTAGCTCACTTGATGAATGGAGAACCCAAGCCTATGAGAATGCCAAATTGTCTAAAGAAAAGGTTAAAAGATGGCATGACAAAAGGATACAAAAGCGTGAGTTTAATGTAGGTGATTATGTATTGCTATACAAATCTCGTTTAAGATTTTTTGCAGGGAAACTTCTCTCTAAATGGGAAGGCCCTTACGTTATCGAGGAGGTCTATCGTTCCGGTGCCGTAAAAATCAATAACTTCGAAGGCACAAATCCGAAGGTGGTGAACGGTCAAAGAATTAAACATTATATCTCAGGTAATCCTATAAATGTTGAAACCAATGTTATTGAAACCGTAACCCCGGAGGAATACATAAGGGAAACTTTTCGGAACGTTTCAGACTCCGAAAAGGAATAGGTGTGTGGTACGGTAAGTAAACCGACTCCAAAATAGTTCTAATGGCATTTTTTCTCCGTTTTGGAATATTTAGAAAAATAGAAAAATAAGAAGCAGTCCGGGAAGGACACGAGGCCTCCACGAGGGTGGAGGGCGCGCCCCCTGCCTTGTGGGCACCTCATGCGCTCTCCGGACTCCATTTTCTTGCACGATACGTATTTTGGTTGGTAAAAATTCATTATAAATCTCCCGAAGGTTTTGATTCCTGTATCACGCAGATATCCTCTGTTTTCGTTTCGAGCTGTTGCTTCTGCAGATTAGGGCAAGATGCCTTCTCAAGAGTCAGTCGGGGAGAGCCCGGTGTCTCATCCTGCACCGAGATGAAGGACAAATAGCGATGCTGACCACTTCGGGCCAGCAACGGAGGAAGAGATGGAGGCTAATTTAAAAAGGATAGACGCCATGGAGGAGGATCAAGAAGTCACTTCTCGATTTCGAGCTGGATTCACAATGGGAGAACTACAGAGCTCGGCTATTCCAAACTCGGTTATCCCTTCCAATGTTAGATTTCTTTCTTATGAAAATATGAAGAAGAGTGTCACTTGTTCTCCCGCAGCTATGCAACACCCTTGGGTGCAAGGAGCTTTGGCCGTTACAGGAAAGCTTCGTAAGGAGATAATGGATCTCAAGCAGCAACTCAATAAGCTCGAAGAAGAGAATCATATCCTGAGGAGTATCATCGCCAAGAATATCACACCAACACCTCCGAAGAAGGAGATATAATCACATGGGTATGTGCACTCCCCTTGGCAACTGCCAAGCTTGGGGGAGATGCCCCGGTATCGTATCACCACCACACTCCTATCTTTACCTTTTTCTTAGCTCGATCCTATTAGTAGTATCTTGATCTAGTAGAATAAAGTTTTGGTATGATCTAGTTTTGAGTTTTGCTTTATGATCCCTCTATGTAATCGAGTCCGCGAGCTATATAATAAAGATTAGTGTTAGGTCGAGGGCTTGATTATTTTGCCATGATCTTGAGGGAATAAAAGAAAGAGAAAAGAATAAAAAGAAACAAAGAGATCATATTGATTTTATGGAGATTAATGACTTCACATAGAAAGAGTATGATGATTAAAAGTTGTTGAGAGTACACAAACATAGCTTTGGTCATCGTTGCAATTAATAGGAAGTAATAAAGAAAGAGAGGTTTCACATATAAATATACTATCTTGGACATCTTTTATGATTGGGAGCACTCATTAAAATATGACATGCTAAAGAGTTGATGTTGGACAAGGAAGACAACGTAATGGGTTATGTTTTCTTATATCTGAGATAAAGTATATTGTCATGGATCATCCAACATGTTGAGCTTGCCTTTCCCCCTCATGTTAGCCAAATTCTTTGCACCAAGTAGAGATACTACTTGTGCTTCCTAATACCCCTAAACCCAGTTTTGCCATGAGAGTCCACCATATCTACCTATGGATTGAGTAAGATCCTTCAAGTAAGTTGTCATCGGTGCAAGCAATAAAAATTGCTCTCTAAATATGTATGATTGATTGGTGTGGAGGAAATAAGCTTTATACGATCTTGTGATGTGGAAGGAACTGCATAATAAAGGTTCATATCACAAGTGGCGATATAAAGTGACGTTCTTTCGCATTAAGATTTTGTGCATCCAACCCTGAAAGCGCATGGCAACCTCTGTTTCCCTCTGCGCAGGGCCTATCTTTTATGTTTATCTTCTACCTTATGCAAGAGTCATGGTGATCTTCACCTTTCCTTTTTATAGTTTATCCTTTGGCAAGCATAGTATGTTGGAAAGATCCATATATATATATATATCTAATTGGATGTAAGTTAGCGTGAACTATTATTGTTGACATTACCCTTGAGGTAAAAGGTTGGGAGGCGAAACTATAAGCCCCTATCTTTCGCTGTGTCCGATTAAAACTTCGTAACCACAAGTATTGCGTGAGTGTTAGCAATTGTGAAAGACTAAATGATAGTTGAGTATGTGGGCTTGCTAAAAGGCTCTGACATAGACTCTTTCTGATGTTATGATAAATTGCAATTGCTTCAATGACTGAGATTATAGTTGGTTAGTTCTCAATAGAGTTTCTGACTCATACTTTGCATTGTGAATAGATTATTACTTGAGCATAAGAAATCATATGACAATATCCATATATGTTGTTGTTATGAGAATAATCATGATGCCCTCATGTCCGTATTTTATTTTATCGACACCTCTATCTCTAAACATGTGGACATATTTATCGTTATCGGCTTCCGCTTGAGGACGAGCGAGGTCTAAGCTTGGGGGAGTTGATACGTCCATTTTGCATCATGCTTTTATATCAATATTTATTGCATTATGGGCTGTTATTACACATTATGTCACAATACTTATGCCTATTCTCTCTTATTTTACAAGGTTTACATAAGGAGGGAGAATGCCGGCAGCTGGAATTCTGGGCTGGAAAAGGAGCAAATATTAGAGACCTATTCTGCACAACTCCAAAAGTCCTGAAACTCCACGAAAGTTATTTTTGGAAATAATAAAAAATACTGACCAGAAGAAATACCAGAGGGGGCCCACACCCTGGCCACAAGGGTGGGGGGCGCGCCCCCCTGCCTCGTGGGCCCCCTGTTGGCCCTCCGGTGCCCATCTTCTGCTATATGAAGTCTTTCGTCTGAAGAAAAATCATAAGCAAGCTTTCGGGACGAGACTCCGCCGCCACGAGGCGGAACCTTGGCGGAACCAATCTAGGGCTCTGGCAGAGCTGTTCTGCTGGGGGCACTTCCCTCCGGGAGGGGGAAATCATCGCCATCGTCATCACCAACGCTCCTCTCATCGGGAGAGGGCAATCTCCATCAACATCTTCACCAGCACCATCTCCTCTCAAACCCTAGTTCATCTCTTGTATCCAATTCTTGTCTCTAAGTCTGGGATTGGTACCTGTAGGTTGCTAGTAGTGTTGATTACTCCTTGTAGTTGATGCTAGTTGGTTTATTTGGTGGAAGACCATATGTTCAGATCCTATATGCATTTTAATACTCCTCTGATTATGAACATGAATATGCTTTGTGAGTAGTTATGTTTGTTCCTGAGGACATGGGAGAAGTCTTGCTATTAGTAGTCATGTGAATTTGGTATTCGTTCGATATTTTGATGAGATGTATGTTGTCTATCCTCTAGTGGTGTTATGTGAACGTCGACTACATGACACTTCACCATTATTTGGGCCTAGAGGAAGGCATTGGGAAGTAATAAGTAGATGATGGGTTGCTAGAGTGACAGAAGCTTAAACCCTAGTTTATGCGTTGCTTCGTAAGGGGCTGATTTGGATCCATATGTTTCATGCTACGGTTAGGTTTACCTTAATACTTCTTTTGTAGTTGCGGATGATTGCAATAGGGGTTAATCATAAGTGGGATGCTTGTCCAAGTAAGGGCAGCACCCAAGCACCGGTCCACCCACATATCAAATTATCAAAGTACCGAACGCGAATCATATGAACGTGATGAAAACTAGCTTGACGATAATTCCCATGTGTCCTCGGGAGCGCTTTTCTCTATATAAGAGTTTGTCCAGGCTTGTCCTTTGCTACAAAAAGGATTGGGCCACCTTGCTGCACTTTATTTACTTTTGTTACTTGTTGCTCGTTACAAATTATCTTATCACAAAACTATCTGTTACCTATTATTTCAGTGCTTGCAGAGAATACCTTGCTGAAAACCGCTTATCATTTCCTTCTGCTCCTCGTTGGGTTCGACACTCTTACTTATCGAAAGGACTACGATAGATCCCCTATACTTGTGGGTCATCAGGGGCACAACCCACCAGGGCGTGCCAGGAGGCCCAGGCGCGCCCTGGTGGGTTGTGCCCACCTCGGGTGCCCCCGGGACTGCCTCTTTGCTCTATAAATACCCCAAAAATACGAGAACCCTAGTACGGTCGACGATATATTCATCCGGCCGTCGCAGAGTCCAGAACCACCAGATCCAATCTAGACACCATCACGGAGGGGTTCACCACTTCCATTGGTGCCTCTCTGATGATGCGTGAGTAGTTCCTTGTAGACCTTCGGGTCCGTAGTTAGTAGCTAGATGGCTCTCTCTCTCTCTCTCTCTCTCTCTCTCGTTGGATTCTCAATACAATGGTCTCTTGGAGATCCATATGATGTAACCCTTTTGCAGTGTGTTTGTTGGGATCTGATGAACTTCAAGTTTATGATCAGTCATCTCTTTTTATATCCATGAAAGTTATTTGAGTTTCTTTGATCTCTTATATGCATGATCTCTTATAGCCTCGTATTTATTCTCCGATATTTGGGTTTTGTTTGGCCAACTTGATCTATTTATCTTGCAATGGGAAGAGGTGCCCGGTAGTGGGTTCGATCTTACGGTGCTCGATCCCAGTGACAGAAATGGAACCGACACGTATGTATCCTTGCTACTAAGGATAAAAAGACGAGATCTATATCTACCGCCATATAGATAAACGGATCTTGTCTACATCATGTCATCGTTCTTATTGCATTACTCCATTTTTTCATGAACTTAATACACTAGATGCATGCTGGATAGCGGTCGATGTGTGGAGTAATAGTAGTAGATGCAGGCAAGAGTCGGTCTACTAATCTTGGACGTGATGCCTATGTAATGATCATTGCCTGGATATCGTCATAATTATTTGAAGTTCTATTGATACGTCTCCAACGTATCTATAATTTTTGATTGTTCCATGCTATTATATTATCTGTTTTGGATGATTAATGGGCTTTACTATACACTTTTATAATATTTTTGGGACTAACCTATTAACCCAAGGCCGAGTGCAAATTGCTGTTTTTTTGCCTATTTCAGTGTTTCGCATAAAAGGAATATCAAACGGAGTCCAAACGGAATGAAACCTTCGGGAGCGTGATTTTTGGAACAAACGTGATCCAGAGGACTTGGAGTGGACGTCAAGAAATCACCGAGGAGGCCACGAGGCAAGGAGGCGCGCCTGCCCCCTGGGCGCGCCCCCACCCTCGTGGACCCCTCGTGGCTCCACCGACCTACTTCTTCCTCCTATATATACCCATGTACTCCGAAACCAACCAGGAGCACCACGAAAACCTATTTCCACCGCCGCAACCTTCTGTACCCGTGAGATCCCATCTTGGGGCCTTTTCCGGCGCCCTGCCGGAGGGGGAATCGATCATGGAGGGCTTCTACATCAACACCATAGCCTCTCCGATGATGTGTGAGTAGTTTACCACAGACCTTCGGGTCCATAGTTTTTAGCTAGATGGCTTCTTCTCCCTCTTTGGATCTCAATACAAAGTTCTCCTCAATCTTCTTGGAGATCTATTCAATGTAACTCTTTTTGCAGTGTGTTTGTCGAGATCCGATGAATTGTGGGTTTATGATCAAGATTATCTATGAACAATATTTGAATCTTCTCTGAATTCTTTTATGTATGATTGGTTATCTTTGCAAGTCTCTTAGAATTATCAGTTTGGTTTGGCCTACTAGATTGATCTTTCTTGCCATGGGAGAAGTGCTTAGCTTTGGGTTCAATCTTGCGTTGCTCGATCCCAGTGACAGAAAGGGAAATGACACGTATTGTATTGTTGCCATCGAGGATAAAAAGATGGGGTTTATATCATATTGCTTGAGTTTATCCCTCTACATCATGTCATCTTACCTAATGCGTTACTCTCTTCTTATGAACTTAATACTCTAGATGCATGCTGGATAGCGGTCGATGTGTGGAGTAATAGTAGTAGATGCAGGCAGGAGTCGGTCTACTTGTCACGGACGTGATGCCTATGTACATGATCATGCCTAGATATTCTCATAATTATGCACTTTTCTATCAATTGCTCGACAGTAATTTGTTCACCCACCGTAATACTTATGCTATCTTGAGAGAAGCCACTAGTGAAACCTATGGCCCCCGGGTCTATTTTTCATCATATAAGTTTCCAATCTGTTTTTACTTTGCAATCTTTACTTTCAATCTTTATCATAAAAATACCAAAATATTATCTTATTATCTCTATCAGATCTCACTTTTGCAAGTGTCCGTGAAGGGATTGACAACCCCTTTATCGCGTTGGTTGCAAGGTTCTTATTTGTTTGTGTAGGTATGAGGGACTTGTGTGTGGCCTCCTACTATATTGATACCTTGGTTCTCAAAAACCGAGGGAAATACTTACGCTACTTTGCTGCATCACCCTTTCCTCTTCAAGGGAAAAACCAACGCATGCTCAAGAGGTAGCAAGAAGGATTTCTGGCGCCGTTGCTGGGGAGGCTAACACCAAGTCAAGATTTGATCTCCCGACAACGAGCCATTTCTGGAGCCGTTGCCGGGGAGTCTACGCACAAGTCAAGACATCCCAAGTACCCATCACAAACTCTTATCCCTCGCATTACATTATTTGCCATTTGCCTCTCGTTTTCCTCTCCCCCACTTCACCCTTGCCGTTTTATTCACCCTCCTTTTTCGTTCGCCTCTTTTTCGCTTGTTTCTTGTTTGCTCGTGTGTTGGATTGCTTGCCTGTCACGATGGCTCAAGATAATACTAAATTGTGTGACTTTGCCAATACCAACAACAATGATTTTCTTAGCACTCCGATTGCTCCTCTTACCGATGCTAAATCTTGTGAAATTAATGCTGCTTTGCTGAATCTTGTCATGAAAGATCAATTCACCGACCTTCCTAGTGAAGATGCCGCTACCCATCTAAACAGCTTTGTTGATTTGTGTGATATGCAAAAGAAGAAAGATGTGGATAATGATATCGTTAAATTGAAGCTATTTCCTTTTTCGCTTAGAGATCGCGCTAAAACTTGGTTTTCATCTTTGCCTAAAAATAGTATTGATTCTTGGAATAAGTGCAAAGATGCTTTTATCTCTAAGTATTTTCCTCCCGCTAAGATCATCTCCCTTAGAAACGATATTATGAACTTTAATCAACTTGATCATGAACATATTGCACAATCTTGGGAGAGGATGAAATTAATGATACGTAATTGCCCTACACATGGTTTGAACTTACAGATGATTATACAAAAAATTTATGCCGGATTGAATTTTTCTTCTAGAAATATTTTAGATTCGGCCGCGGGAGGCACTTTTATGGAAATCACTTTAGGAGAAGCTACTAAACTCCTAGATAATATTATGGTTAATTATTCTCAATGGCACACTGAAAGATCTACTAGTAAAAAGGTGCATGCAATTGAAGAGATTAATATTTTGAGTGGAAAGATGGATGAACTTATGAAATTGTTTGCTAATAAGAGCGTTTCTTCCGATCCCAATGATATGCCTTTGTCTACTTTGATTGAGAATAATAATGAATCTATGGATGTGAATTTTGTTGGTAGGAACAATTTTGGTAACAACGCTTATAGAGGAAACTTTAATCCTAGGTCGTATCCTAGTAATTCCTCTAATAATTATGGTAATTCCTACAACAACTCTTTTGGAAATTTTAATAAGATGCCCTCTGATTTTGAGACTAGTGTTAAAGAATTTATGATTTCTCAAAAGAATTTCAATGCTTTGCTTGAAGAAAAATTGCCTAAGATTGATGAGTTGGCTAGGAACATGGATAGAATTTCTCTTGATGTTGATTCTTTGAAACTTAGATCTATTCTACCTAAGCATGATATCAATGAGTCTCTCAAAGCCATGAGAATTTCCATTGATGAGTGCAAAGAAAGAACCGCTAGGATGCGTGCTAAGAAAGATTGCTTTGTAAAAGCGTGTTCTTCTAGTTTTCATGATAATAAGGATGAAGATCTAAAAGTAATTGATGTGTCTCATATTAAATCTTTGTTTTGCAATACGAATCTTGGTAATGATGGGACTGGAGATGAGTCAACTTTAGTTAAAAGGCGTCCCAATGATTCGGAGTTTTTAGATCTTGATGCAAAAATTGGTAAAAGTGGGATTGAAGAGATCAAAACTTTACATAGTAATGAACCCACTATTTTGGATTTCAAGGAATTTAATTATGATAATTGTTCTTTAATAGATTTTATTTCCTTGTTGCAATCCGTGCTAAATTCTCCGCATGCTTATAGTCAAAATAAGGCTTTTAGTAAACATATCGTTGATGCTTTAATGCAATCTTATGAAGAAAAGCTTGAATTAGAAGTTTCTATCCCTGGAAAACTTTATGATGAGTGGGAACCTACTATTAAAATTAAAATTAAAGATCATGAATGCTATGCTTTGTGTGATTTGGGTGCTAGTGTTTCCACGATTCCAAAAACTTTGTGTGACATGTTGGGTTTCCGTGAATTTGATGATTGTTCTTTAAACTTGCACCTTGCGGATTCCACCATCAAGAAACCTATGGGAAGAATTAATGATGTTCTTATTGTCACAAATAGGAATTATGTGACCGTAGATTTCATTGTTCTTGATATAGATTGCAATCCTTCATGTCCTATTATTCTTGGTAGACCTTTCCTTAGAACGATTGGTGCAATTATTGATATGAAAGAAGGGAATATTAGATTCCAACTTCCGTTAAGGGAAGGCATGGAAAACTTTCCTAGAAAGAAAATCAAATTACCTTATGAATATATTATGAGAGCCACTTATGGATTGCATACCAAAGATGATAATACCTAAATCTATCCTTGCCTTTATGCGTAGCTAGGGGCGTTAAACGATAGCGCTTGTTGGGAGGCAACCCAATTTTATTTTAGTTTCTTGCTTTGTGGTTCTGTTTAGTAATAAATAATACATCTAGCTTCTGTTTAGTTGTGGTTTATGTTTTATTTAGTGTTTGTGCCAAGTAGAACCTTTGGGAAGACTTGGGTGAAGTCTTTTTGATCTTGCTGTAAAAAACAGAAAATTTAGCGCTCATGAGATTAGCTACAACTTTTTACTGGAGAGTGATATCCAGTTGATTATTTTTGCAGATGATTAATAGATAAATTCCTCACGTCCAGAAATTTATTTTAGAATTTTTGGAGTTCCAGAAGTATGCGTTTGATACAGATTACTACAGACTATTCTGTTTTTGCCAGATTCTGTTTTTCGTGTGTTGTTTGCTTATTTTGATGAATCTATGGCTAGTATCGGAGGTTATGAACCATAGAGAAGTTGGAATAAAGTAGGTTTAACATCAATATAAATAAATAATGAGTTCATTACAGTACCTTGAAGTGGTGTTTTCTTTTCTTTCGCTAACGGAGCTCACGAGATTTTCTGTTAAGTTTTGTGTTGTGAAGTTTTCAAGTTTTGGGTAAAGATTTGATGGATTATGGAACAAGGAGTGGCAAGAACCTAAGCTTGGGGATGCCCAAGGCACCCCAAGGTAAAATCCGAGGACAACCAAAAAGCCTAAGCTTGGGGATGCCCCGGAAGGCATCCCCTCTTTTGTCTTCATCCATCGGTAACTTTACTTGGAGCTATATTTTTATTCACCACATGATATGTGTTTTGCTTGGAGCATCTTGTATGATTTGAGTCTTTGCTTTTTAGTTCACCACAATCATCCTTGCTGTACACACCTTTTGGGAGAGACGCACATCTATCGGAATTTATTAGAATACTCTATGTGCTTCACTTATATCTTTTGAGCTAAACAAATTTGCTCTAGTGCTTCACTTATATCTTTTAGAGCATGGTGGTGGTTATATTTTATAGAAATTATTGATCTCTCATGCTTCACTTATATTATTTTGAGAGTCTTTTAGAACAGCATGGTAGTTTGCCTTGGCTATAAATTTAGTCCTAATATGATAGGCATCCAAGATGGATATAATAAAAACTTCCATATAAGTGCATTGAATACTAGGAGAAGTTTGATACTTGATGATTGTTTTGAGATATGGAGATAGTGATATTAAAGTCATGCTAGTTGAGTGGTGGTGAATTAGAGAAATACTTGTTCTAAAGTTTGTGATTCCCGTAGCATGCACGTATGGTGAACTGTTATGTGATGAAGTCGGAGCATGATTTATTTATTGATTGTCTTATGAGTGGCGGTCGGGGACGAGCGATGGTCTTTTCCTACTAATCTATCCCCCTAGGAGCATGCGCGTAGTACTTTGTTTTGATAACTAATAGATTTTTGCAATAAGTATGTGAGTTTATGACTAATGTTGAGTCCATGGATTATACGCACTCTCATCCTTCCACCATTGCTAGCCTCTCTAATACCGCGCACCTTTCGCTGGTATCTTACACCCACCATATACCTTCCTCAAAACAGTCACCATACCTACCTATTATGGCATTTCCATAGCCATTCCGAGATAATTGCCATGCAACTTACCACCGTTCCATTTATTATGACACGCTTCATCATTGTCATATTGCTTTGCATGATCATGTAGTTGACATCGTATTTGTGGAAAATCCACCTTCATAATTATTTCATACATGTCACTCTTGATTCATTGCATATCCCGGTACACCGCCGGAGGCATTCACATAGAGTCATATTTTGTTCTAAGTATTGAGTTGTAATCTTTGAGTTGTAAGTAAGTAAAAGTGTGATGATCATCATTATTAGAACATTGTCCCAAGTGAGGAAAGGATGATGGAGACTATGATTCCCCCACAAGTCGGGATGAGACTCCAGACGAAAACAAAAAGAGAAAGAAAGAAAAGAGGCCAAAAAGAAAAAAAAGAAGAAGGCCCAAATAAAAAAAGAGAGAAAAAGAGAGAAGGGACAATGTTACTATCCTTTTACCACACTTGTGCTTAAAAATAGCACCATGATCTTCATGATAGAGAGTCTCCTATGTTGTCACTTTCATATACTAGTGGGAATTTTACATTATAGAACTTGGCTTGTATATTCCAATGATGGGCTTCCTCAAAATGCCCTAGGTCTTCGTGAGAAAGCAAGTTGGATGCAAACCCACTTAGTTTCTTTTGCTGAGCTTTCATACACTTATAGCTCTAGTGATTCCGTTGCATGGCAATCCCTACTCACTCACATTGATATCTATTGATGGGCATCTCCATAGCCCGTTGATACGCCTAGTTGATGTGAGACTATCTTCTCCTTTTTGTCTCCTGACAACCACCATTCTATTCCACATATAGTGCTATGTCCATGGCTCACGCTCATGTATTGCGTGAAGATTGAAAAAGTTTGAGAACATCAAAAGTATGAATCAATTGCTTGGCTTGTCATCGGGGTTGTGCATGATTAAATACTTTGTGTGATGAAGATAGAGCATAGCCAGACTATATGATTTTGTAGGGATAACTTTCTTTGGCCATGTTATTTTGAGAAGACATGATTGCTTTATTAGTATGCTTGAAGTATTATTATTTTCATGTCAATATTAAACTTTTATCTTGAATCTTTCGGATATGAACATTCATGCCACAATAGAGAAAATTACATTGAGAAATATGCTAGGTAGCATTCCACATCAAAAATTCTGTTTTTATCATTTACCTACTCGAGGACGAGCAGGAATTAAGCTTGAGGATGCTTGATACGTCTCCAACATATCTATAATTTTTGATTGTTCCATGCTATTATATTATCCGTTTTGGACGATTAATGGGCTTTACTATACACTTTTATATTATTGTTGGGACTAACCTATTAACCCAAGGCCCAGTGCAAATTGCTGTTTTTTTGCCTATTTCAGTGTTTCGCGGAAAAGGAATATCAAACGGAGTCCAACGGAATGAAACCTTCGGGAGCATGATTTTTGGAACAAACGTGATCCAGAGGACTTGGAGTGGACGTCAAGAAATCACCGAGGAGGCCACGAGTCAGGGAGGCACGCCTGCCCCCTGGGCGCGCCCCCACCCTCGTGGGCCCCTCGTGGATCCACCGACCTACTTCTTCCTCCTATATATACCCATGTACCCCGAAACCAACCAGGAGCACCACGAAAACCTATTTCCACCACCGCAACCTTCTGTACCCGTGAGATCCCATCTTGGGGCCTTTTCCGGTGCTCCGCCGGAGGGGGAATCGATCACGGAGGGCTTCTACATCAACACCATAGCCTCTCCGATGATGTGTGAGTAGTTTACCACAAACCTTCGGGTCCATAGTTATTAGCTAGATGGCTTCTTCTCTCTCTTTGGATCTCAATACAAAGTTCTCCTCGATCTTCTTGGAGATCTATTTCTCTTTTTGCAGTGTGTTTGTCGAGATCCGATGAATTATGGGTTTATGATCAAGATTATCTATGAACAATATTTGAATCTTCTCTGAATTATTTTATGTATGATCGGTTATCTTTGCAAGTCTCTTAGAATTATCAGTTTGGTTTGGCCTACTAGATTGATCTTTCTTGCCATGGGAGAAGTGCTTAGCTTTGGGTTCAATCTTGCGTTGCTCGATCCCAGTGACAAAAAGGGAAACGACACGTATTGTATTGTTGCCATCGAGGATAAAAAGATGGGGTTTATGTCATATTGCTTGAGTTTATCCCTCTACATCATGTCATCTTACCTAATGCGTTACTCTGTTCTTATGAACTTAATACTCTAGATGCATGATGGATAGCGGTCGATGTGTGGAGTAATAGTAGTAGATGCAGGCAGGAGTCGGTCTACTTGTCACGGACGTGATGCCTATATACATGATCATGCCTAGATATTCTCATAATTATGCACTTTTCTATCAATTGCTCGACAGTAATTTGTTCACCCACCCTAATACTTATGCTATCTTGAGAGAAGCCACTAGTGAAACCTATGGCCCCCGGGTCTATTTTCCATCATATAAGTTTCCAATCTGTTTTTACTTTGCAATCTTTATCATAAAAATACCAAAAATATTATCTTATTATCTCTATCAGATCTCACTTTTGCAAGTGGCCGTGAAGGGATTGACAACCCCTTTATCGCGTTGGTTGCAAGGTTCTTGTTTGTTTGTGTAGGTACGAGGGACTTGCGTGTGGCGTCCTACTGGATTGATACCTTGGTTCTCAAAAACTGAGGGAAATACTTACGCTACTTTGCTGCATCACCCTTTCCTCTTCAAGGGAAAAACCAACGCATGCTCAAGAGGTAGCATCTATCAATTGCCCAACAGTAATTTGTTTACCCACCGTTTGTTATTTTTCTCGAGACAAGCCACTAGTGAAACCTACGGCCCCCGGGTCTTCTTCCTCATATATTTGCCTTGCGATTTACTTTTCCTTTGCATTTTTATTCAGGTCTATTAAACCAAAAATACCTTGCTTCACTTTTATTTATTTGTGATCTATTTATTCAATCTATTACAATTTTCTCCCGTCACGCACCAATTTCTGGCGCCGTTACCCGAAAGGGATTGACAACCCCTTTAACACGTGGGGTTGCGAGGTGTTGTTGTTTGTGTGCAGGTGCTGCTTACATTGTGTTTCTTGGTCTTCCTACTAGTTCGATACCTTGGTTTCATAACTGAGGGAAATACCTACCGTCGCTGTGCTACATCATCCCTCCCTCTCCGGGGAAATACCGATGTAGTTCCAGCTACCATCAGACTACTTCGACAATAAGCTCGATGAACACAAACAAGAGAATGATGCAAGAATGGACGAGATTCGTGTCTTGTTGGTCAACCGCTCTTCTACCACTTCGTCCTACTCAAGACGGAGCCGCTCGAGTCGACACTCCGGCGATACTATCTCCGGCTCAAGTACTCCGACATCGAACACTCTTCGTCGTGCCGCGCGTCAAGATCGTCAAGCAAACCGCAATCCTCTACATGACAATGACTCTCAAGAGCAAGCTCGTGCGCAAGAACATCGACACCGTCAAAACCAAGCTAATTTCGCTCAAGTGCAAGAATGGCAACGTCAACGCCAACAACAAGAGCAAGAGCGTGCGCGACAACACCAAGATGCACAAGATGCCGAGGCACAACGTCAAGAACAACAACTATGTGAAGCTCAAGCACTTGCGGCGCAACGTGCCCTCCGAGATTCAAGTCGAGCGTAGCCACTCGCAACCGACAAGCCCGTGAGCAACAAGAAGCGCTTCGTGATGAAGTTCAAGAACGAATATATCAAGCTCGCGTGCATCGTCAAGCTCGGCAAGCTCCTCCATAAGCTCGACAAGAACATCAAGTTCACTAAGAGCAAGAAGACAATGGAAATCCTCCAAGACAAGAGCAAGTTGAGGGAGACAATCCTCCTCGTCAAGGACGCCATCATCCCCAACCCCAACACAATGAAGAGCAACGCTGCGGCAAGCTAAAGTTCACCATGCCCAAGTTTTTCGGAAGCAATGATCCCGAAGAGTACCTTTCATGGGCATTGAAGGTTGATAAAATCTTCTGCTTGCACAACTATGAGGAAGAGAAGAAGATCGCGATGGAATCCCTTGAGTTCCAAGACTACTTCCTCATTTGGTGGGAACAAGTCATTGAGCGTCGAGCGGCAAGAGGTGAACCACCCATCACAACTTGGGCGCAAATGAAGGATGTCATGAGAGCACGTTTCGTACCTACCTACTACAACCGCGACCTCTTTAAGAAACTCCAACTCCTCAAGCAAGGAACCAAGAGCATTGAAGAGTACTAAAAGGAAATGGAGATTGCCATGATATGAGCCAATGTCACGGAAGATGATGAGCAAACTATGGCACGTTTCTTGAATGGACTCAATCATCCTATCAAGAAGATAGCCGACTTCCAACCATACTTGAACCTCATCGAGCTAGTGCATCAAGCTACCAAAGCGGAACGCCAAGTGCAAGATGACTTCAAGTACGCCAAGTTCTCATCCAAGTCCTATGGCTTCTCCAACAACCAAGCTTCAACGACTCCAACACCTTCTACCACAACCAAGCCATCTACAAGCAACGATGATAAGTCAAGTTACAAGAAAACTTCGACGACCTCAAGTCGTCCTCCTACTACAAGAAACTTCAAGCCGAGAGCTTCATCATCATCTACCCCAACCGATGAGACCATCAAGACAAGTTACTTCAAATGCTTCACATGCGGCGGCCGAGGCCACAAGTCTTTCGAGTGTACAAACAAGCGCACCATGGTCTTCAACGACGACGGTACATATGACTCCATGAGTGAAGGAGAAATGGAAGCCCTTGAGCAAGTGGCCATGCACCGACAAGTGAATGAGGATGAAGATGATCAAGTCTTTTGTGACGAAGATTCGAGCCCCGCTCTCATTGTCTCCAAGGTCTTGACTCTTCAACATCAACAAGAAGAAGGCCAAAGATGCCATATCTTCCACACCAAGGCCGACATCAATGGAAGGTCCGTCAAGGTCATCATCGATGGAGGGAGTTGCCATAACTTAGCAAGTGAAGAACTATGCTCCAAGCTCCAATTGGTCAAGATGAAGCACCCGCACCCCTACAAGGTTCAATGGCTAAGCGACTCCTGCACTATCCAAGCTGAGCATACGGTACAAGTTTCCTTCAAGATCGGAGCTTACGAAGACACTTTGGAGTGTGATGTCGTTCCGATGTCCGTTTGCCACCTCCTTCTTGGACGGCCATGGAGATTTGACCGAGGCATCATACACAACAGGCGTACAAACCACTATAGCTTCAAGATGAAAGGAAAGGAGTATGTGCTACGACCTATGTCTCCAAGCCAAGTGATCGTCGATAAGCAAGCCACCCATCATGGAGAAAAATAGTGAGCGAGCGAACCACCCAAAAGAGAGTGAGTGCCACAAGCCCAAATTGAGTGCCTCCATGATGAGGGACAAGAAGAACTTAGTCCTATTTGCCACCAAACGTGAGATGAGAGAAGTGTGTGAGAACCCATCAAGTGTCATGCACTATGTCCTTTTGTGCAAGGACGAGGCACCAAAAGCTAACACCTCTCACAATCTACCTTTAGTGTTATCTTCTCTATTACAGGAATTCCAAGACGTTTTCCCCAATGAGCTACCTCTGGGACTACCACCACTACAAGGCATCGAACACCGAATCGACCTCATCCCCGGATCACCCCTTCCTAACAAGGCTCCCTACCGCGTCAACCTCGAGGAAACTAAGGAGATCCAATGGCAAGTACAACAACTCATCGACAACGGCCATGTACGAGAAAGTTTGAGCCCTTGTGCCATCCCGGTAATCCTTGTTCCCAAGAAAGATGGTACATATCACATGTGTTCCGATTGTCGTCCTATCAATGCTATTACCGTGCGTTATCGTTACCCCATTCCACGCCTAGATGATATGCTAGATGAGCTTAGCGGAGTCACCATTTTCTCTAAAATTGATCTTAAAAGTGGCTACTATCAAATACGCATCCAAGAAGGTGATGAATGGAAAACCGCATTTAAGACCAAATTTGGCTTATATGAATGGCTTGTTATGCCAATGGGTTTATCTGAAGCACCCGGTACCTTCATGCGACTCATGCATTTTGTTTTTCGACCCTATACTGGAGAATTTGTTGTGGTCTACTTTGACGATATCCTCGTGTTTAGTAAATCCTCAAAGATCATGTCACCCACCTTAGAACCGTGTTGCTAATATGGACAAATGCCTTTTTGGTGTTGATAAGCTTGTTTTGTTGGGGTTTGTTGTGTCCTCTAAGGGTGTTCATGTTGATGAATCTAAGATCAATGCCATTAAAAACTTGGCCCCAACCAACCAACTTGCAACAAGTGTGTAGTTTCCTTGGTTTAGCCGCTTTCTACTGTAGATTTTTGAAGGACTTTAGCACTATTGCATCTCCTTTACATGCTTTGAGTAAGAAGAATGCACCCTTTGTTTGGGGACCATCTCAAGATAGCGCATTCAATGAGCTTAAGAATTTGCTTACTCATGCTCCCGTGCTTGCATTACCCAACTTTGACGAACCATTTGAAATTCATTGCGATGCTAGTGGTAATGGCATAGGAGGTGTGTTAACGCAAGAGAAGCGCCCCATAGCTTACTTTAGCGAGAAACTTTTCGGAGCACAACTCAATTACCCCATCTACACTACTAGAGAAAACCTTACTAGTGGCGCTATTTTTTTACATACCAGTAGCGCGGGCACCCGCGCTACTGCTAGGGAGCTACAACTATTATTTAACAGTAGCGCATTTCTAAACAAGCGCTGCAGCTAAAATACTTAGTAGTAGCGCCTCTTTATCTACCAATGCTACTACTATCATCACGTAGTAGTAGCGCCCTATTTTCTCCCCACACTACAACTAGGTAAATAGAAATTAAAAATAATAAAAAGAAGTCAGATGCAATATTCATGGAAATCAAGACAAGTCCAGTGCAAATAAACTAAGTTCACAGAACCATCTCACAAACATTAACGACAATACCACATTTAATATAACCACACAGTCTCACAAACTCATATATAGTAGTCAACAATGCATGGATAGATCATAGTTGATAAGTCTAGGTAGTCATACTAGAATATATATGGTTCAGCAGCCACACACATGCATATGTAGTTCCAGATGGTATCGATGACGATCATCATCCTCAAGCCTGGGCGGTGGGTGTTCCTGACAGTAATTAGGATTGCCTGTCCAACATGAAGATTCTTGCCGACGAGGAAGCTCTTCCACCCAACCAAGTTGAAGTGTGTGTGACCGTCCGTGTCCACGCCGTGCGTACAGGTGGTGACGGAGCCCCTCACGGTAAGGCGTATTCCAGCAGAGCCTTCTTCATCGGGCTTGATACCACAACTCTCAGATAGACTCTTTGGCAATTTCTGAATAAGAAAAACATATCAATTAATAAGTAGCCTCACACATTCTACACTATCAAAAGACAGTACTACATTTCTACTAAGCATGAATTCTACTAATAAGTATATATGGATTCTACACTATTAACAGTTCTTTGGATTCTACAAGAAGCATATATATCATCAGATTCACTAAGCGTATAGATCATCGGATTCACTAAGCATATACGATTCACTAAGCATATATATCATCGGACTCTACGCTAAGTATAACAATAAAGCATATATATCATCGGATTCACTAAGCATATAGATCATCGGATTCACTAAGCATATAAGATTCACTAAGCATATATATCATCGGACTCTACACTAAGTATAACAATAAAGCATATAAGATTCACTAAGCATATATATCATCGGACTCTACACTAAGTATAACAATAAAGCATATCATCAAATTACTACAGTAAATGCAACATACCATGATATGCCGATCAACCATGGTACTTGTCAGGCGGGTCACGAATGGCACCCCAACGAAGTCAGCACGTGGCGGAATGATGTCCCATAGGTTGCACACCTCCTCCTCGCTCAACCTCATTCTTTGAGCTATGATGGCTTCATCAAGTGGGTCGTCATCATCCTCATCATCCTCATCATCTTCATCATCTTCATCATCTTCTGCTTTGTTGACATAAATGACGGCCAACTTGGGTCTTTCTGCTCTGAAGGAGAAGCTGATCAACTCACCACCGGTGATACGCATGTGGGCGATGAAACGGACCCATCCATCTCCTCCAACCCGCGTCATATTTCGTCCTTTCTCGACCTCCATAGTGTAGGGGCCCCCAGGAGCCTCAAAGGTCACAGAGTCTCCGGTCAGCTTGTTGAATTCTGACCTCACATTGCATGGGACAATCTGTGTACAAAAAGCAAACTGATATATACACGATGCATTAATGCCAATAACACTAAAAAAAATAGTGGTTACTAGTTTCATATAATTTATTACCGCCGCATGAAGAAAACTAGAGTCGAAGTAGATGCCGAACAGCGTGCGAGTTGCAAGGCTGCTGGCGCACCTTGACTTGCACCGTCGACATGGTGGTGGTGGTGGTGGCGCCATTTCCCTAAAGCAATATGACTAAAGGATTAACGATCCAAAAAGTAAACATAAAGTTTTCAATACACATCAGGTTTTGAATAATATACACATCAGGTTCACATCATAGAGAATACACATCAGGTTCACATGGCAAGAAAAATAACAACTAAATTGTAGTTCAGTTCAGATAATAACCTAATAGAGATCATGTAACCCAAACAGAGCCTAATAATAAGATAAATGGCATATTGCCATTATTGCGCAAGCAGACAAGCAAAAGTAGGTCAATCGAAAGAGAGAACCCCACTCTAAACCCTAGAACACTAGGCACCGCCGCCGCCACTAAACAAAAGCCAAGGCAGGACGAGAGAGAGAACCCCTCTCTAAACCCTAGAACACTAGGCACCACCGCCGCCGCCACTGCTCCAGGGACAGCAGCCAAGGAAGAAGAAACCAAGCCTCCGCCCTTCTGCTGCCCTTAATCCCCCCTCGCTCCGGTCAGTTCACTCGCTCCCTTCTGCTGCCCTCAATCCCCCCCTCCCGCTTCTACCCGCTTCCTTTTCTGTCTCCTGGATTTGACCAAGTTTGGCTGACCAAACTTGTGCATCTGGATTAGTTCCTCACCAACTCCTCTCTCTACTCTCACCTAACCCCTCTCTCTACTTTTCTGTCTCTTCTGTGCAAGCGAAACATGCTGCTCCGCTCTGCCAAATTAAGCAGCGGAAAACAACGCTTAAACTAACATCCCGCTACCACGATGGCAACTGGCACTAAAAAAACCATCCCTCCCGCCGGTGGTTGCCAAAAACAATCCACACGCGATGATGCCATGGCTCCTCGCATCACTGAGGCTCGGCGCCCTGGGATGCTCTCGCCGGGCGGCCCTGCTGCTCTTCTGGGCCATGCTCGGCGGCACCGACACCGACTACGTGCTCTACAAGGATGCCACCAAGCCTATGGAGGATCATGTCTACACGCTCTACACGCTCTTCTTGGGAGGATGACGCTCGCGGAGAAGATCGGGCAGATGACCCAGATCGAGTGGCTCGTGGCCACGCCGGACGTGCTTTGGGACAACTTTATCGGCAGCCTGCTCAGCAGCGGCGGCGGCGTGCCGTGGAAGGGCGCCATGGCCAAGGAGTGGCAGGACATGGTGGACGGCTTCCTATGACCATTGGTGAGCCGCCGCGGCGAATCGATCGGAGCCTAGCTAGTGGTGGTGCGCAGGGAGGAGGAGATCGAGGGGGACTTACGGGGCTGGAGCGTCGGAGGAGGCGAGAGGCGACCGCGCGTGGTGGCGGCGCACGGCGCCGTTGACGGGGGTGAGGCGGCCGGGGAGGAACCCTAACCGCGGTGGCGTCATCAGGCGGAGGGGATCGATAATGTGAGAGTGAGGGGGTGCGGGGGGCGCTCGGGCCGGTTTTCTTTTCCTCTAGTAGTAGCGCTGGGTAGAGGCCGGCGCTACTACTAAGCCCACCAGCTGTAGCGCCCGTTCGAAACAAACGCTACTGTTATTTAGTAGTAGTAGCGTGTTTTGTACCAGGCGCTACTGGTAAATACCAGTAGCGTGGGTGCCTAAACAGGCGCTACTGCTAAACTTCTATCTATAAGCATTTTCCTAGTAGTGCTATGACAAAGAGCTATATGCTTTAGTGCGAGTTTTGCATGAATGGGAACATTGTCGTCGCCCTCATGAATTTGTCATCCATAACGATCGTGAAACGCTTAAATACCTTAAGGGTCAAACTAAGTTGAACAAGCGTCATGCTAAACGGAGTGAGTTCATTGAGTCATTTCCTTATGTCATCAAGTATATTAAAGGTAAGGAAAATGTTGTGGCGGACGCTCTTTCCCGCATATGCATGCTTGTCACCAAACTTGAATTGAATGTCATTGGTTTTGAGCACATAAAAGACTTGTATGCGCATGATCCTACTTTTGCTATTCCATATGCCAAATGTTTGACACATACATCTTGGGCACGCTATTACATCAAAGATGGTTATCTTATGAGAGCTAATAACTATGCATCCCCGAGTCTTCTCTTTGTTTGTTGCTTTTGCAAGAATCTCATGGCGGAGGACTAATGGGACACTTTGGACGCGACAAGACATTTGCTACGCTCTCCAAGAACTACTTTTGGCCTAAGATGTTCCGCGACGTCTTCCGCTTCACCAACCGATGCTCTACATGTCGCAAAGCTAAGTCTAAAGCTCAATCCCATATCCTTTGCATGCCCCTTCCAATTCCATATCAACCATGGGAAGATATTAGCATGGATTTTGTCCTTGGTTTGCCTAGAACTAGAAATGTAAAGGATTCCGTCTTTGTTGTTGTGGACCGATTCTCTAAAATAGCACATTTCATACCATGTAACAAGATAGACGATGCTTCAGATATTGCAAATCTTTTTTGTAGGGAAATCTTGCGCTTACATGGAGTGCCAAAGACGATTGTCTCGGACCGCGACGTCAAGTTCTTGAGTTACTTTTGGAAGACCTTATGTGCAAAGCTCGGAATCAAGCTACTATTCTCAACGGCATACCATCCACAAACCGACGGCCAAACGGAGGTGACGAACCATACGCTCTCCACTCTACTACGTGTGTTGATAAAAAAGAACATCAAGGAGTGGGAGGAGTGCCTACCTATCGCCGAGTACGCCTACAACCGTGCAAGACATTCGACTACCGGCAAGCCCCCCTTCGAGGTCGTCTACGGTTTCAACCCGTTGTCCCCATTGGACATTCTCCCTCTACCCTACAAGAGCGCACCAACATGGATGCGAGTGACCGAGTCAACTACCTCAAGAAGATGCATGAAGATACAAGGCACACTATCGAGCGCCAAGTACAACGACTCGTGACCAAGCTCAATGTCAACAAGCAACCCATGATACTCAACATAGGAGATCTTGTGTGGCTACACCTTCGCAAGGACCGCTTCCCCAATGAACACAAGTCCAAACTTCTACCATGAGCCGATGGACCCTTCAAGGTGCTTGCACACTACAACAACAACGCCTACAAGATCGACATCCCACGCGACAAGTACTCCGTGAGCGACATCTTCAACGTCAAAGATCTCTCTCCCTACCATGGTGATGAAGATTTCGATCCGAGGTCTGATCTTTCCCAAGGGAGGGGAGATGATGCGGAGCATCCTATGGTCATCCCCATGGACCTACCATCGTCTCACCAAGTGCCAAGAGGACCTATGACACGAGCACAAGCTAGAGCTCTCGAGACCGAGGTGACTTCCTTCCTTAGCGATATCACATATGATCCACTCGAGACATGGCTACTACCTAAGTCCAGAATGATCAGGTACCAAGAGGACCCTCCGGAAGATGCATGTGAAGACGGACAAGTCCCCAAGTTCACGGAAGAAGAGAACCAACGGAATGAGTGAAGAACAGCTCCCAGGTCCCGGACATCCGACCATGACCCCGGACATCCGGCCCCTGGAGGTGTCGCCTGCAGCAACGGGCCAGCAGCCAAGTCTACAGGGCACGGACATCCGGCCCGATAGCCCGGACTTCCGGCCCCCGCCCAGAAATCCGGCGCCCATCACCGAACGCACCCGAAGCTGAACCACGTCAGTCCGGACATCCGGCCAGAGGCCCGGACATCCGGCTCTTCCCGAGCCGCCGGACATCCGGCTCCCAGCCCGGACATCCAGACCCTGCTTATCCAGAGAGCGTCAAGGCCAGCCCCGACCGCCCGGACATCTGGCACCTCGTGAAGGCTCGGACATCCGGCCCGACGCCCGGACATCCGGCCTCCCCTGTCTACGCACACTGTAAGGGCCGAGGCCCATGTACCCCTTTGCCCACCTAGACTATATATACTCCTCCTCCTCCCTCTTTCTAGGGTCAGCGTTGTGATAGCTCATATGTGAGATAGAGCCTCGCTCATCCATCCGGATCTACTCCACCGCGAGGGACCGACACCTCTTCGGAGAAGATCCACTTGGAGTCAAGACCCCTAACGGGAAGACCTCAAGACCTCCTCACGGAGAAGAACCGGTTACCCTATGTATCGTCTCTTGTTGGATTTGGACCGTGTGATCTCTATGTGTACTCGGATCCAGCATATGTGTGACCCAATCTCGTTGGTTTGAGTGTTTCTCTTGTGTTTCCCTTCGTGATTTCCCCTTGTGTTCTTCGTGTTCATCGCGGGATCCGCTCCTTTCGTGAAAGATTGGCCATATAGAGTTCCACCCTACATCAGATTGTCTTCTAGATGGCACCGGGTCAAGGTGGCGGTCTAGAGAGAGGAGAAAAACCATGAGATGGACATCGGTGGTGAGGGCACAGATGCAGCGATTGATGGTAATCTATCGTTGTAGTAATGGTAGAACTCAAGCTGCTAGAGTTTTTTGAATTGAAGGGATGTCAGCCAGGCGGCCACCATGCAGGGTATGTCCAGCAGGTAGCATGCCGGGATGCAGATGCGTTGAACGGAGCCCTGGTGGTAGGAGATGATGGCTCCGGGGAGTTCAGAATCATCATCGGTAGATAGCTGACGACAATCGAGATTAAGAGGCGCGGCGCGCCAATGAGTGCGCCACCAAGATGCGAGTACTTGTGTGCAGGAGTCATCATTGGTGGGGAGAAGGGAGATGATCTCCCCAAGGATGGCGTCCTGGAAATCGCTGATGCGGTCCGCTGGAGATTCTACGGGTTCCTCAGATTCGGGGGGACCGTGGCCGCTTCTGGCCGCGCTGCTGGGTGAAAGATCCCCAACCGGTGGCACCACCGGCCAGAGTCTCATCTGTGTACATACCAATCTGAAAAGAATGGCAGAAACATACATGTAGGACATTCAAAATCAATTCTCAAGATCCGGAAGAAAAAAGGCACACACATATATGTAGGACATTCAAAATGAATTCTCAAGATCTGGCCATGAATTATTAGCATGCATGCCAACCCTAGTCAGATTATTAGCAAAAATCATTTATACGGAACAAACAATTAATCACTAACCTATTGAGGAACGTTGCATGGAAAAAAATCTACGCACACGCAAGATCTATCCATGGAGATGTATAGCTACGAGAGTGGGAGAGCATCTACATACCCTTGTAGATTGCTAAGCGGAAGCGTTTATCAACGCGGTTGATGTAGTCGTACACCTTCACGATCTGCCCCGGTCAAGTACTCATGTGACTTGAACTATGTCGGTATTTCCCCAAAGAGGAAGGGATGATGCAGCACATCTACAGTAGGTATTTCCCTCAGTTATGAAACCAAGGTATTAATCCAGTAGGAGAACCAAGCAACACTATGTAAACGGTACCTGCACACAAAGAACAAATACTTGCAACCCGACACGTATGAGGGGTTGTCAATCCCTTCTTCAGGTAATGGCACCATAAATTGCCAAGTTGACGGGATAAAATTGTGATAGATTGGATAAATAGATCTCGAATAAACATGAAATAAAATATGCAAATAAAAAGTGCAGCAAGGTATTTTTTGAGTTTTTGGAATAATATATCTGAAAATAAAAGCGAATAAAAATATATCTTAAAGCAAATATGATAAAGAATAAACCCGGGGGCCGTATATTTCACTAGTGGCTTCTCTCGAGAAAAATAGCATATGGTGGGTAAACAAATTACTGTTGGGTAATTGATAGAACTTCAAATAATTATGAAGATATCCAAGCAATGATCATCATATAGGCATCAGGTCCAAGATTAGTAGACCGACTCCTGCCTGCATCTTCTACTATTACTCCACACATCGACTGCTATCTAGCATGCATCTAGTGTATTAAGTTCATGGAGAAACAAAGTAATGCAATAAGAACGATGACATGATGTAGACAAGATCTATTCATGTAGGAATAGACCCCATCTTGTTAACCTTAATAGCAACAATACATACGTGTCATGTCCCCTTATGTCACTCAGATTGAGCACCGTAAGATCGAACCCATCACAAAGCACCTCTTCCCATGGCAAGAAAAATCGATCTAGTTGGCCTAACTAAACCAAAGATTCGAAGAAGAAATATGAGGCTATAAGCAATCATGCATATAAGAGATCAAAACTCAAATAACTTTCATGGATAAAATAGATATGATCATAAACTCAAAGTTCATCGGATCCCAACGAACACACCGCAAAAAGAGTTACATCAAGTAGATCTCCAAGAGACCATTGTATTGAGAATCAAAAGAGAGAGAGGAAGCCATCTACCTACTAACTACGGACCTAAAGGTCTACAATGAACTACTCACGCATCATCAGAGAGGCACCAATGAGGATGGCACTACAAAAAAATACACTTCCGTGATGATACGTGTTTGTCACGGTAGGTCACATTTTTTGTCATGCATGTACATCCATGACGATTTTATGACAGAATCAAGATAGTCATACATGTGCTATCGTAGAAGTGTTCCATGACATTACCAAAATTATCATCACGGAAGTGTCCACTTCCATGACGATAAATGGCGCGTCATGGAAGTGTTTTCGCCAAGGGTACCGACACGTGGCATCTACCGTAACGGGGCGCCGTTAAGCTATCGAGTCCGGTTTTGGATCCAATAACCCGTTAACAGCCCGAACCAATGAGGATTTTCCACGTGTAAAATTCTCATTGGCCGGAGGAAACACGTGTTGGCTCACCGTTGGGACAGACGTCATCCACTCATTGGACAGGAGGCGCCTATGATACGTCAACACGTGGCACAGGCCAACAGAGGCCCATTCCGGTGAAAAGGCCGTCCCGTTTGACTTGGTCAAAAGGTAACAGGCCGGCCCATGGAAAAGCCTGATAACGGCCTGTTCGTATATAACCCATTTATGGCCCGCTAACTCACGGCCCGTTATGGCTTATCGGAATTAAGCCCAGTAGCTTCATCTGGGCCGTCCAATATGATTCCAGCCCATTGTAACTTCCGGCCCATGTATGGCCCATGATGTCTTTGAGCCCATATGAGGCCATTTGTAACTCTTGGCCCATTATCGGCCCATGGTGAATCTGGCCCGTAATGAACAGTGTACCGCTTTATACCCATTAACGGCCCATTATTCCATTGGGCTGTTTCCAACCCGTGTTATCTTTCGGCCTTCTCAGGGCCCATTTATTCTTGGGCTCATTTCCAGCATTCGGTTACTTATGACCCATTACTGGCCTTTTCTGCTTGTGGGCCAAATTCAGCCCGTGGTTACAATCGGCCCATTAATCGATTGGGGCATTTTCATAGCGTCATCAAATACGGACGATTGACGACGACCCATTATGGTCGGCCCATGAACGGACAATTCCAAATCTAGCCCGTTTATAGCCCATAATGTAGTCTGTTATTGGCCCATGTTTGGCCGATCGATCATACGGCACGTAGAAGGCCCATTGATGCTACGGCCCGTAGAAGGCCCATTGATTCTACGGCCCGTAGAAGGCCAATTGTTTCTACGGCCCTTAGAAGGCCCATTGTTTCTATGGCCCGTAGGAGGTCCATGGTCACTACAGTAAATATGTAGCCCATGGTTATAGTGGCCTAGTTTTAAAAAATAGTTTATTGCAGCCACTAGCAAATCGCGGAAAAAGAACTGCACTGACTACAAGCAAACAAATAAACAAGACAACGAGGAAATAAATAAGCAAGCAACTTACGCTAGGCTATCAGGGCTATTACACATATTACATCCACTGGGCATCAAAGTTCGCCACCAGTGCAAATATAGGGAACAAAGCAGCATATCATATACACTGGTTGTCAAAGTTGGCGACCAGTGCAAATAAACACCACAGCAAAACAAGTCCAGAACTGAAACCACTTCAGAAGAGATCAAGAAACAATATCCTGGGTACCCATAATACTGGCAGGATGCTTAGCAAGCTTATTAACTTTCTGTTGTTTGACGCTTAAATCCTCCAGCGCTTGCTGTTGCACCAGAAAGTATGCATCTGAATTCTGCAGGGACTTCCTCAATCCTTCAGCTTCCTATCGTAGCATCTAATCGATGTCTTTCAACTTGAAGTTGAGACTCAAGAAGACGAACTGATTCAGGCAGCGAGTTCGAAGAGCTGCCAGCAGTAGTGGCCAGTAATTCGAACACTACATCAAGACAAGACTTTTGGGTTCTCTCACTGTCGTCAAGATAGTTTTTATCAGCTTCCTTGGAGACCAACATGGATGTCTCACTATCTTGAACCTTATCTGCATTACTTCCTTTACCATTGCATAACGGGGTACTGTTCTCCAATATTTTGTCCGCATTCTAAAAGAGAAACAAGCAGACACATCACAGGTTTACCATGTTGTATATGAAACTCATTTTGGTAAATCAATTCAGTAGTAAAGTGGACAGGATAACAACATGAAACAAACATATATCTATGTACCATGGTCACTTTATGGTCTATATTTCTAGTTTTTATTGCCAAATCAAGATAGAGACATAGCTCAAATAATATTTGTTCAAGACAAAGCAGAATAGACAGAATATAAGTGTGGGAAACTACAGAGCAATAACAACACTTGTAATGTGCATAACATGAGAACATAACTGTTTATACAATTGAAACTAAAATCAACATAGAGCAAGTTACAACAGCAAACCAGTTAAAGAAATAGGTTTAAAACATACCTGTTGCACCATTGGAGTTTCAATTCCATCCCTCAAATTTGAAAATAGTTGGTATGAGTAAATACAGTGATGCAAGAGCAAAGGAGTATGAACCATAGCTACAGAACCTGACCTGAGAACAATTCTTCTTCTACTTTAAGCGTTGAGTTGGGATTCGGACTGGTGGTCCTTGTGCTTTGGGCACTGCAGTTCCCTTACTAATTGCTCGTGTTTGGGTGCTCTGTGGTGGAGACAATGCTGTGTCAACCAGAACTGGGTTACTATCTGCTAGGGTTGGGGTTAGAAGGGGTGTAGCTGGTTCTTTGTCCAACTGGGTAGGGGTACAATCTGCGAGAGTCTGGGTTATGTGTGGTGGAGCTGGTTCTTGGGCAAGTAAAACCGTGGTTCTATCTGCATCAACTGGTAGAACTATCTTTTCTGAAGACCGTGTTGTTACTCCCTTAGATACTACCATCACCCTCTCCAATTCAAATGGATGATAAACAAGAAAAGTAATTGAATGTACAGACATTGTACGATAGACAGGTGCAATTGATAGTGGGGAATAAAAGAGGGCATATGAAATAATTTAAATTTATGTTGTCTAACCAAACAGGATAACATGACACAATTTCACATATATGATGGCTAACTAAAGAGGATAGCATGACACACTTTCACATATATGATGGCTAACTAAAAAAGATGGAAAGACATAGTTCAAAATATGATGACTATGTAAACAGGATGACATGATATAACTATATAATGTGTTTATTAAATAGGTTGGCATGCCATAATTCACATACATGCCGCCTATGGAAACATGATAGCATGATATAATTCACAGATAGAATGACATAATTCAAAATATGATGACTGTAAACACTAAACAGGATGAGATGATATAACTATATGATGTCTTTATTAAATGGGTTGGCATGCCATAATTCAGATAGATGTTGTGTATGTAAACATGATGGCATGATATAACTCAAATATATGATTTATATAGTAAGCAAGTAAGCACATGGCAATCGCATATATGATGTAAAAACTAAGCAATGCAAGACAACATGCATGACATGAGTAATATAACCCTGCCAAGTTTGAGCATAGACCTCAGGGGGGAAATAGAATTGGTCATCAGTCTCTGAATCCTCCTCTGAGGAGCTCTCTGTAACTAGCAAGATGTCTGGTTTAGCAGGTAGCATTGTCTGCTCTAAATACCTTGTTTTCTCTCTAGATACTTCCATCACCGCTTCAAATGGCTGATGCACAGGAAGAGTAGTTGTACAAACGTTGTCGACAAATGGAACACGTAATGCAAAAAAAGGATAGCATGATATAATTCACATACATGATGATTGGCTAAATAGCATGGCATTGCATAATTCACATATATAATGCCTTGCAACAAGATAGCATTGCATAATTCACATATATAATGTCCTGCAACAAGATGGCATTGCATAATTCACATATATGGTAATTAGACACTAAACAGGTGGCATTCACACAAAGCATGTATGAACTAATCAAATGACATAGCAATGTAAGACACCATACGCCGATATAAGCAACATAACCCTGCCAAGTTAGAGCATACACCTCGGGGGCAAATAGGACTGGTCATCTGTCTCTGAATCCTCCTCTGAGGAGCTATCCGTAACTAGCGAGATATGCGCTTCGTCAGATAGCATAGTCTGCTCTGAAGACCTTGTTTTCACTCTAGAATTTTCCATCACCGTGTCAAATGGCTGATGCACACGAAGACTAGTTGAATGTACTAACATTGTTGACAAATGTAATACGTAATAAAAAAAGGATGGCCTGATAATTCACATATAAGATGACTGGCTAAGCAGGATGGCATTCTAAAATTCACATATATGATGCCTGGCTAAACAAGATGGTGTTGCATAATTCACATATACGACGAAGAAACTAGGCAGATGACATATTTGATGTATAAAGTAAGCAATGCAAGGCACCATATACATGATATTACTAACATCAGCATGCCAAGTTAGAGCGAAGACCTCAGGGGGTAAATAGGAGTGGTCTTCTCCTTCTGAATCCCCCTCAGAACAGTTATCTTCCTCTTGATTACAATCCAAAATGGGTGGAGGGGGGCTGCCTTTGCGCCTACCATGGAGCGAGGTCTGCATGAAATTTTATTGACATGCAAGGCTCGTCTCTTTTTCTCTACATGTTCAGTTCCATTGTGTACAATAACTGACATGCATAGGAATAAAACATAGTAAGATTATGTGAGGAGTGCATGCAAAGATCCAGAGTGATGGTAGCAACCTATGGATAGACCCAAAACCAATGATAGCAGGTAGATAATGGCTTGAGTTAAAAATACAGATAATGGCTTCTTTACTAATTCTTTCCCACCCAACATGAAACTCATAGTGGACACCAGAGATTAACCAAATAGTAGATAGATACTATTGATTGCGGCCCCGATATGTACCCCACAACCATTTAAAAACTCAAGTTTGACCATTAGTTTGGAGCTGACTCGGAGTCTAATCGGTGAACAGGACGATAAAGTAGCATGTAATATTAAGCGATGCATAACGTAAGCAGACACGAAAGAGTGCGACCTCTATTGCGGACCCGTGTAGTCCTCGAGGTCATCTGCTCGGTTGATGATGGTTAGGGATGGCAATGGGTACCCATTACCCGCGTACCCTGCGGGTAAAAACCCCATTGGGGCAAGGGTATGGGTCAAAAAAATACCCATGGGTACATAAATAGGAAAATTTCATACCCATTGGGTATAGTGGGTACGGGTATGGTTTTGTATAACCCATACCCATGTACCCGCGTATATTCTGACAAATAGGCCTTATATATTATTTATTCAAATATTAAACATATTATATGTACATAAATCCCACAGCCCTAAAAAGACCTCATCATGCATTCATGTTAGGCCGCTCCACCACAATAGCTAGCCCATGAACGAGTATGCGTTGTTGTCATGATGTGTTGTTGTTTATAAATTATTATTATTAGTTGTTGTTCATGGCTATGTAATGCTTAAATTGATGTGTTGCAAATCTGGGTAATTTACCCGCGGGTACCCATTTACCCTGTGTGACACCCGGATAATCAAGCTACAGTAAAACTCTGCTAATGATGCCACGTCACCTCCCTTACTGTTTCTAATCCTTCGTTAGTTCAAAACCGATTCAAAAATCAATACAAAATATGGCAAACAACAAAAGTTTTCAAACATTGAAACAAAAATGTTCGGAGTGAACCAAATATTGCACGGATAATTATGGTGGAGAAACCACACCTTTATAAAATGTTTAAATACTATGAGATGAATAAAACAGTAGCAAAAACAATTATATAAGTGTTATTAAATATAAACAAATATTAAACTAGTTTATTTAGTCACTAAAAACATTTTACAACTCCGATTTAGGTGTGGGCTTTAACTTATTATAAAACTATAACTATTAAAGAAATAAAATAAAATAGTAAAGGAAAATAAATAAAAGAAAACACAAACAAAAAAAAACAACAGAAGACAATTAAAAAAAGGAAAAGACACCCCCCCGCGCTGGGCCAAGTGGCCCAGCTGGCCTCAGCCGCCCGAATGGGCCGGCCCACCCACTCCCTTGGCCTACTTAGGCTGCCCCCCTCACCACCGAACCCTAACCCCCGCACCCACTACCCCACACTCCTCCCCCACGTCTCTCTTCCCCTCGTCCCGATCTAGATCGGGGTCACGCCCGATCCCGACGCAGCCGCCCATCCCCGACTCCGCCCTCGTCGCCCGGAACGACTCCGCCGCCGGAGGACCTCGCTGGACCGCCTCCACCTCGTCGCCGCCTTCCTCGTCTTCCTTCCCGACTCGCCTCACCAAGCCTCGCCGCCTTGTGCCCCTGCAACGCCGGTGAGGCCATCGGCCTCCGCCTTCCCTCCTCTTCCCCTCCGTCGCCGTGCACACTCGCCGACCGGGCCCCGAACGTGCTCACCGTGCCGGCGCACGCCTCGGACCACCGCCTCCTACAAGCGCTGACTGCGCTCACCGCATCCTCGCCTCGCCCGGCGCGCCTCCACACGCGCCCACGGCCGCGCAGCCCTGCTGTCGTGCGGTCGCGGCTCCCTCCCCACTCCGCGCTCGCCTCGGCCCCCGTCCCTCTCCCCGCGATGCCTCTTCCCCCCTTCCGGCGCTCGCCTCCGGCCGCCGTGCCGCGGTGCTGGTCGCCGCTGCCGGCCGCACCGTCGCCATCGCCTTGTGCCCGTTCGGGCGAGTCCGCCCCCTGCTCGCCCGCACCCACTGCCGCTGCTCTACTCGCCCGCCTCCCGCGCCTCGCCGCGCCCTCGCTTTCCCCAGCCCGCGCCCACGCACGAGCACGTCGCGCCCGTGGCCTCGCCCCGCCGTACTCCCTGCCGACGAGCGCGCGCCCAGGTGCCCGTTGCCCGCTCCAGCACCCGAACCCGCCGAACCCTCTAGGCCCCCTGGGGCCAATGACAGGCAGGCCCCTCCCCTAAAACGTTTAGTAAAAAATTAAAAATTAAAAGAATTTAAAATAATAATGAAAATAAAAATAATAAATTAATTAATAAAAATTAATGAATAAATAAATAAAGAAAATAAAAATAAAAATAAAAATAGTTAATTAATTAAGTTAATTAACCCCGTTTAGATTAATCTAATTTAATTAATTAGTTTAATTAATAGTTAATTAATTAGTTAGCCCTAATTACCCTAATCAGTCTATGACATGTGGGACCCACGTGTCAGATGACTGCTGACGTCAGCATGTTGTCATGCTGATGTCATCGCAACACTGTTTTGGATAATGTTGAATTAAATAATTAATTAAAATTCAGAAAATTAGTAAATCTTTAGAAAATCATATCTTTTAAACCGTAGCTCAAATGAAAATACTTTCTACATGAAAGTTGCTCAGAACGACGAGCTGAATCCGAATACACAGTCCGTTCGTCCGCCACGCGTCCCTAGCATAGTGAACCTGCAACATTTCACCTCCGGTTCATCTGTCCGAAAACGTGAAACACCGGGGATACCTTCCCGGATGTCTCCCCCCTTCACCGGTATCACCTCATACCGCGTTAGAACACGTCTAGCTCTGCCTGTTGTCCTGTTATGCACTTGCTTGCTATGTATTTACTGTTTCTCCCCCCTCTTCTCTTCGGTAGACCCCGTGACGATGTTGATGCCCGTGTGGTCGACTACGTCACTGACGACCCCTCTCTCTTGTCTGAGCAACCAGGCAAGCCCCCCCCTTGATCACCAGATATCGCCTATTCTTCTCTATACTGCTTGCATTAGAGTAGTGTAGCATGTTACTGCTTTCCGTTAATCCTATCCTGATGCATAGCCTGTCATTGTTGCTACAGTTGTTACCCTTACCTGCTATCCTACTGCTTAGTATAGGATGCTAGTGTTTCATCAGTGGCCCTACACTCTTGTCCGTCTGCCATGCTATACTACTGGGCCGTTATCACTTCGGGAGGTGATCACGGGTTTATACTATATACTTTATATACATGACACATGTGGTGGCTAAAGTCGGGTCGGCTCGAGGAGTACCCGCAAGTGATTCTGATGAGGGGGCTGAAAGGACAGGTGGCTCCACCCCGGTAGAGGTGGGCCTGGGTTCCTGACGGCCCCCGACTGTTACTTTGTGGCGGAGCGACAGGGCAGGTTGAGACCACCTAGGAGAGAGGTGGGCCTGGCCCTGGTCGGCGTTCGCGGTTACTTAACACGCTTAACGAGATCTTGGTATTTGATCTGAGTCTGGCCATTTGGTCTATACGCACTAACCATCTACGTGGGAGTAGTTATGGGTATCCCGACGTCGTGGTATCAGCCGAAGCTCTTTTGACGTCAGCAACTGAGTGGCGCGCGCCGCATTGGACCGTAAGCTCGCGCTTGTATTAAGGGGGCTAGGTCTGCTTCCGGCCGCGTACGCAACGTGCAGGTGTGCATAGGGCGATGGGCCCAGACCCCTGCGCGCATAGGTTTAGACCGGCGTGCTGACCTCTCTGTTGAGCCTAGGTGGGGCTGCGACGTGTTGATCTTACGAGGCCGGGCATGACCCAGAAAAGTGTGTCCGGCCAAATGGGATCGAGCGTGTTGGGTTATGTGGTGCACCCCTGCAGGGAAGTTTATCTATTCGAATAGCCGTGTCCCTCGGTAAAAGGACGACCCGGAGTTGTACCTTGACCTTATGACAACTAGAACTGGATACTGAATAAAATACACCCTTCCAAGTGCCAGATACAACCCGGTGATCGCTCTCTAACAGGGCGACGAGGAGGGGATCGCCGGGTAGGATTATGCTATGCGATGCTACTTGGAGGACTTCAATCTACTCTCTTCTACATGCTGCAAGATGGAGATGGCCAGAAGCGCAGTCTTCGACAGGATTAGCTATCCCCCTCTTATTCTGGCATTCTGCAGTTCAGTCCACTGATATGCCCCTTTACACATATACCCATGCATATGTAGTGTAGCTCCTTGCTTGCGAGTACTTTGGATGAGTACTCACGGTTGCTTTTCTCCCTCTTTTCCCCCTTTCTATACCTGATTGTCGCAACCAGATGCTGGAGTCCAGGAGCTAGAGATCCCGAGGATGATGCTACATGGAGTTCGGCTTCGAGGAGTAGTTAGGAGGTCCCAGGCAGGAGGCATTGCCTTTTTGATCGTTGCTACTTTTGTGCTAGCCTTCTTAAGGCAAACTTGTTTAACTTATGTCTGTACTCAGATATTGTTGCTTCCGCTGACTCGTCTGTGATCGAGCACTTGTATTCGAGCCCTCGAGGCCCCTGGCTTGTATTATGATGCTTGTATGACTTATTTATGTTTTAGAGTTGTGTTGTGATATCTTCCCGTGAGTCCCTGATCTTGGTCGTACACATTTGCGTGCATGATTAGTGTACGGTCAAATCGGGGGCGTCACACCCTGATGGGTGATGGGTATGGGAAAAAGTTGAACCCATCAACGGGTATGGGTACGGGTGATGGGTATGGTTTGGGATGACGAGTAAGGGTATGGGGTGGCTCCACCCATACTCAAACCCTGTGGGTGCCATCCCTAATGATGGTAATGCAGTTGTCGTGGCTGCCTGATGACCCACAAGTATAGGGGATCTATCGTAGTCCCTTTGATAAGTAAGAGTGTCGAACCCAACGAGGAGTAGAAGGAAATGGCAAGCAGTTTTCAGTAAGGTATTCTCTGCAAGCACTGAAATTACCGGTAACAGATAGTTTTGTGATAAGGTAATTCGTAACGGGTAACAAGTAACAAAAGTAAACAAGGTGCAGCAAGGTGGCCCAATCCTTTTTGTAGCAAAGGACAAGCCTGGACAAACTCTTATATAAAGGAAAGCTCTCCCGAGGACACATGGGAATTATCGTCAAGCTAGTTTTCATCATGCTCATATCATTCGCGTTTGTTACTTTGATAATTTGATATGTGGGTGGACCGGTGCTTGGGTACTGCCCTTCCTTGGACAAGCATCCCACTTATGATTAACCCCCTCGCAAGCATCCGCAACTACGAAAGAAGAATTAAGGTAAACCTAACCATAGCATGAAACATATGGATCCAAATCAGCCCCTTACGAAGCAACACATAAACTAGGGTTTAAGCTTCTGTCACTCTAGCAACCCATCATCTACTTATTACTTCACAATGCCTTCCCCTAGGCCCAAAACAATGGTGAAGTGTCATGTAGTCGACGTTCACATAATACCACTAGAGGAAAAGACAACATACATCTCATCAAAATATCGAACGAATACCAAATTCACATGACTACTTATAACAAGACTTCCCCCATGTCCTGAGGAACAAACGTAAGTACTCACAAATCATATTCATGTTCATAATCAAAGGGGTATTAATATGCATAAAGGATCTAAACATATAATCTTCCACCAAATAAACCAACTAGCATCAACTACAAGGAGTAATCAACACTACTAGCAACCCACAAGTACCAATCTGAGTTTTTGAGACAAAGATCGAACACAAGAGATGAACTAGGGTTTGAGAAGAGATGGTGCTGGTGAAGATGTTGATGCAGATTGACCCCCTCCCGATGAGAGGATCGATGGTGATGACGATGATGACGATTTCCCCCTCCCAGGGATGTTTCCCCGGCAGAACAGCTCCGCCAGAGCCCTAGATTGGTTTCGCCAGGTTCCGCCTCGAGACGGCGGCGCTTCGTCCTGAAAGCTTCCTTCTTATTTTTTCCAAGGCAGAAGACACCTTATATCAGAAGATGGGCATCGGGGGGCTGCCAGGTGGCCCATGAAGCAGGGGGCGCGCACAGGGGGTAGGGCGCGCCCTCCACCCTCGTGGACGGTGGGTGGCCCCCTCTGGTGCTTTTTTCGCCTGATATTTTTTAATATATTCCAAAACTGACTTTCGTTTAGTTTCAGGACTTCTGGAGTTGTGTAGAATAGGTCTCTAATATTTGCTCCTTTTCCAGCCCAGAATTCCAGCTGCCGGCATTCTCCCTCTTCATGTAAACCTTGTAAAATAAGAGAGAAAAGGCATAAGTATTGTGACATAATGTGTAATAACAGCCCATAATGCAATAAATATCGATATAAAAGCATGATGCAAAATGTACGTATCAACTCCCCCAAGCTTAGACCTCGCTTGTCCTCAAGCGGAAGCCGATATCGAAAAATATGTCCACATGTTTAGAGATAGAGGTGTCGATAAAATAAAATACGGACATGAGGGCATCATGATCATTCTTAGAATAGCAACATATATATATTGTCATATGATTTCTTATGCTGAAGTGACAATCTATTCACAATGTAAAGTATGAATCAGAAACTTCATTGAAAAACTAGCAAACTATAATCTCAGTCATTGAAGCAATTGCAATTTATCATAACATCAGAAAGAGTCAATATAAGAGCTTTTCAGCAAGTCCACATACTCAACTATCATTTAGTCTTTCACAATTGCTAACACTCACGCAATACTTATGGGTATGAAGTTTTAATCAGACACAGAGAAAGATAGGGGCTTATAGTTTTGCCTCCCAACCTTTTACCTCAAGGGTAACGTCAACAATAATGCTTTATGAAAACCCACATCCAATTGGATATATATATCAGGATCTTTCCAACACATAGTGCTTGCCAAAGGATAAAGTGTAAAAAGGAAAGGTGAAGATCACCATGACTCTTGTATAAGGTATAAGACAAAAATAAAAGATAGGCCCTTCGCAGAGGGAAGCAGAGGTTGTCATGTGCTTTTATGGTTGGATGCACAAAATCTTAATGCAAAAGAACGTCACTTTATATTGCCACTTGTGATAGGGACCTTTATTATGCAGTCCGTCGCTTTTATTTCTTCCATATCACAAGCTCGTATAAAGCTTATTTTCTCCACACTAATAGATCATACATATTTAGAGAGCAATTTTTATTGCTTGCAACAATGACAACTTACTTGAAGGATCTTACTCAATCCATAGGTAGATATGGTGGACTCTCATGGCAAAACTGGGTTTAAGGATATTTGGAAGCACAAGTAGTATCTCTACTTGGTGCAAAGAATTTGGCTAGCATGAGGGGGAAAGGCAAGCTCAACATGTTGGATGATCCATGACAATATAATTTATTTCGGATATAAGAAAACATAACCCATTACGTTGTCTTCCTTGTCCAACATCAACTTTTTAGCATGTCATATTTTAATGAGTGCTCACAATCATAAAAGATGTCCAAGATAGTATGTTTATATGTGAAAACCTCTCTTTCTTTATTACTTCCTATTAATTGCAACGATGATCAAAACTATGTTTGTCAACTCTCAACAACTTTTATTCATCATACTCTTTATATGTGAAGTCATTACTCTCCATAAGATCAATATGATCTCTTTATTTCTTTTTATTCTTTCTTTTTTCTTTTATTCCCTCAAGATCATAGCAAGATAACCAAGCCCTCGACTCAAGACTAATATTTATTATATATAGCTCACGGACTCGATTACATAGATAAGGATCAACACAAAAACTCAAATCTAGATCATACTAAACTTTATTCTACTAGATCAAGATATAACCAAAAGGATCGAACTAAGAAAAACGGTGAAGATAGAAGTGTGATGGTGATACGATACCAGGGCACCTCCCCCAAGCTTGGCAGTTGCCAAGGGGAGTGCCCATACCCACGTGTTTATGTCTCTTTCTTCGAAGGTGGTGATGATGGAGTTGATGACGTAGGCTTCTTCCTTAATTTGCGCTTGAGAATAGAATTTTGCTCCCTTAGGTCATCGATCTCCTGTTCAAGGCTTAATATCTTTTTGCATAGTTCCTGTTTGTTCTCCTGCAAGAGGCGAAAAGGGATAAACTCGATCTTAGGTTTCTTTGCTCTATCAAGGAGGCTTGACTTTTTGAACTCCACATGCCTGTCCCCAGGTTGAGGTAATGGGACTTCATCTTCATCTGAGCTCGTCTCCTCCTTTCCCCTAGGATCATAGTCTTCTTCTTCCTTCGTGGTCCAACCACGATGCTCCAAGTCCCCATAGACCTTAGGGTCTGCAAGGTAATCAGCCACATAGCTTTCTCCCTCCAAATCCTGGGACGACATATTGCTCTAACATGCGGCAGAAACAACTCAAAAAAAACAGAGGATTTTGTCGTGGTACGGTGGTCAAAACCTTCGGGAGATTATATAATGAATTTTTACCGACCAAAAGACATATCGTGCAAGAAAACGGAGTCCGGAGGGAACACGAGGTGCCCACGAGACAGGGGGCGCGCCCAGGGGGTTAGAGCGCACCCTCCACCCTCGTGGATGCCTCGTGTCCCTTTCCAACTACTTCTTATTTTCCTATTTTTTTAAATATTCCAAAACGGAGAAAAACTGCTATTAGAACTGTTTTGGAGTCGGTTTACTTACCGTACCACATACCTATTCCTTTTCGGAGTCTGAAACGTTCTGGAAAGTGTCCCTTATGTTCTCCTCTGGGGCTATGGTGTCAATAACAATGGTTTCAACATTTATGGGATTACCTGAGATATAATGTTTGATTCTTTGACCGTTCACCACCATCGAATTTGTGCCTTCAAAGTTGTTGATTTTTATGGCATTGGAACGATAGACCTCCTCAATAACGTAAGGACCTTCCCATTTAGAGAGGAGTTTTCCTGCAAAAAATCTTAAATGAGAGTTGTATAACAGAACATAATCACCTACATTAAACTCATGCTTTTGTATCCTTTTGTCATGCCATCTTTTAACTTTTTCTTTAAACAGTTTGGCATTCTCATAGGCCTGGGTTCTCCACTCATCAAGTGAGCTAATGTCAAATAGTCACTTCTCACCGGCAAGTTTGAAATCATAATTGAGCTCTTTAATGGCCCAATATGCCTTATGTTATAGTTCGAGAGGTAAGTGGCATGCTTTTCCATAAACCATCTTATACAGAGACATACCCATAGGATTTTTATATGCAGTTCTATAGGCCCATAATGCATCATCAAGTTTCTTGGACCAATTCTTTCTAGATCTATTAACAGTCTTTTGCAAAATTAATTTAATCTCTCTATTACTCAGTTCTACTTGACCACTAGACTGTGGGTGGTATGGAGATGCAATTCTATGATTAACATCATACTTAGCAAGCATTTTACGAAAAGCACCATGAATAAAATGTGAACCACCATCAGTCATTAAGTATCTAGGGACTCCAAACCTCGGAAAAATAACTTCTTTAAGCATCTTAATAGAGGTGTTATGATCATCACTACTAGTTGGAATAGCTTCTACCCACTTAGTAACGTAATCAACAGCAACTAAAATATGTGTATACCCATTAGAGGAAGGAAACGATCCCATATAATCAAAGCCCCAAACATCAAATGGTTCAATAACAAGTGAATAGTTCATAGGCATTTCTTGACGTCTACTAATATTACCAATTCTTTGACATTCATCACAAGACAAGACAAACTTACGGGCATCTTTGAAAAGAGTAGGCCAATAAAAACCGGATTGCAATACCTTATGTGCAGTTCTATCTCCAGCGTGGTGTCCTCCATAAGCCTCGGAGTGACACTTGCGTAGGATCTGTTCCTGTTCATGCTCAGGTACACAACGTCTAATAACACCATCTACTCCTTCTTTATAAAGGTGTGGGTCATCCCAGAAGTAATGTCTCAAATCATAGAAAAACTTTTTCTTTTGCTGGTATGTGAAACTAGGTGGTATAAATTTAGCAACAATGTAATTAGCATAATCAGCATACCATGGAGCAGTACGAGAAGCATTTATGACAGCTAATTGTTCATCAGGAAAACTATCATCAATAGGGAGTGGGTCATCAAGAACATTTTCTAACCTAGACAAGTTGTCTGCAACGGGGTTCTCAGCTCCCTTCCTATCAATAATATGCAAATCAAATTCTTGTAGCAAGAGAACCCATCTAATAAGTCTAGGTTTAGCATCTTTCTTTTCCATAAGGTATTTAATAGCAGCATGATCAGTGTGAACAGTTACTTTAGAATCAACAATATAAGGTCTGAACTTATCACAAGCAAATACAACTGCTAAAAATTCTTTTTCAGTAGTAGCATAATTTCTCTGGGCACTGTCTAGAGTTTTACTAGCATATTGGATAACATTTAATTTCTTATCAACTCTTTGTCCTAGAACAGCACCTACAGCATAATCACTAGCATCACACATAATTTCAAAGGGTAAATTCCAATCAGGTGGCTGAACAATAGGTGCAGAAATCAAGGCTTTCTTAAGTATTTCAAATGCTTCTACACAATCATCATCAAAGACAAAAGGAACATCTTTTTGTAAGAGATTAGTCAGAGGCCTAGAAATTTTTGAGAAGTCTTTAATGAACCTCCTATAAAAACCGGCATGACCAAGGAAACTTCTTATACCTTTAATGTCCTTAGGACACGACATCTTTTCAATAGCATCAACTTTAGCTTTATCAACTTCAATACCTCTTTCAGAAATTTTATGCCCCAAGACAATACCTTCATTAACCATAAAGTGGCACTTCTCCCAATTCAAGACAAGATTAGTTTCTTCACATCTCTGCAAAAATCGATCAAGGTTGCTTAAGCAATCATCAAAAGAAGTTCCATACATGGAGGAATCATCCATGAAAACCTCAACAATCTTTTCACAAAAGTCAGAGAATATAGCAGTCATACATCTTTGAAAGGTAGCAGGTGCATTACATAAACCAAAAGGCATACGTCTATAAGCAAAGGTACCGAAAGGGCAAGTAAAAGTGGTCTTTTCCTGATCCTCTTTCGACACAGGTATTTGAGAGAAACCAGAATAATCGTCTAGAAAGCAAAAATGTGTATGTTTGGATAATATTTCTAGCATTTGATCAATAAAAGGTAAATGGTAATGATCCTTTCTAGTAGCTTTATTTAATTTGCGGAAATCAATTACCATTCTATAACTTGTAACAATTCTTTGTGGGATCAATTCGTCTTTATCATTAGGAACAACAGTAATACCTCCCTTCTTAGGGACACAATGGACATGACTTACCCACTGACTATCAACAACAGGATAAATTATACCTACCTCCAGAAGCTTTAGTATTTCATTTCTTACCACTTCTTTCATCTTTGGATTTAACCGTCGTTGGTGATCAACAACCGGTTTAGCGTCTTTCTCCAATTTTATTTTGTGCTGGCATAGAGTGGGACTAATGCCCTTAAGATCATCAAGAGTATATCCAATAGCAGCATGGTGCTTCTTCAGAGTTTTCAATAATTTCTCTTCTTCCTGCTCTGAAAGGTTAGCACTAATAATAACAGGATATATCTTCTTTTCATCAAGATAAGCATATTTAAGAGTATCAGGTAATGGTTTAAGCTCAAACACGGGATCACCCTTGGGTGGAGGAGGATCCCCTAGAATTTCAACAGGCAAGTTGTGTTTCAAAATAGGTCCCTGTTTAAAGAATACTTCATCTATTTCCCTTCTTTCATTCATAAACATATCATTTTCATGGTCTATCAAATATTGTTCTAAAGGATCATTAGGAGGCACGACAATAGAAGCAAGACCAATAATTTCATCTTTACTAGGCAATTCTTTATCATGGGGTTGTCAGTAATAATATCCTTTTCGCAGTCTATCTTAGCATTAACAGTATTCAAGAAGGGTCTACCAAATATAATGGGACAAAAGTCATCTTGTGGGGAAGCAAGAACAAGAAAATCAGTAGGATATTTAATTTTCCCACACAAGACTTCAACATCTCTAACAATCCCAACTGGTGAAATAGTGTCTCTATTGGCAAGCTTAATAGTAACATCAATATCTTCTATCTCAGCAGGTGCAATATCATGCATAATTTCTTTATATAAAGTATAAGGTATTGCACTGACACTAGCACCCATATCACATAAGCCATGATAACAGTGATCTCCTATTTTAACAGAAAGAACAGGCATGCCAACAACAGGTCTATGTTTATTTTTAGTATCGGGTCTAGCTATTCTAGCAGCTTCATCACAGAAGTAAATAACATGCCCATCAATATTATCGACCAAGAGATCCTTAACCATAGCAATACTAGGTTCAACTTTAATTTGCTCAGAGGGTGTAGGTGTTCTAGCATTACACTTACGAACCACAGTTGAAGCTTTAGCATGATCCTTTATTCTAAAAGGGAAAGGTGGTTTCTCAATATAAGCAGTAGGAACAATAGGATTAACATTATAAGTGACAGTCTTTTCTTCAACTTTAATAGTTTCAACTACTTTTACTTTAATGGGAGGATGATATTTAAACCACTTCTCCTTAGGGAGATCAACATGAGTAGCAAATGATTCACAGAAAGAAGCTACTATCTCAGAGTCAAGTCCATATTTAGTGCTAAATTCATGAAAAGCATCGGTACCCATAAAAGATTTAACACAATCAAACTTAGGTGTTATACCTAACTCCTTACCTTCGTCGAGTTCCCAATCTTCAGAGTTGCGTTTAATTCTTTCCAATAAATCCCATCTGAATTCAATAGCCTTCATCATAAAAGAACCAGTACAAGAAGTATCGAGAATGGAGCGATTACTGAGAGAAAGCCGAGCATAAAAATTTTGAATAATAATTTCTCTTGAGAGCTCATGGTTGGGGCATGAATATAACATTGACTTAAGCCTCCCCCAAGCTTGAGCGATACTTTCTCCTTCGCGAGGCCAAAAATTATATATATAATTACGATCACGATGAACCAGATGCATAGGATAAAACTTCTGATGAAATTCCAATTTCAGTCGGTTGTAGTTCCATGATCCAATATCATCACATAGCGTAAACCATGTCAATGCCTTTTTGTTCAAAGATAAAGGGAAGACCTTCTTCTTGATAACATCCTCGGGCATACCTGCAAGCTTAAATAATCCACAAACTTCATCCACATAGATTAGGTGCATATCGGGATGTAATGTTCCATCTCCTGTAAAAGGATTAGCTAGCAGTTTCTCTATCATACCCGAAGGAATTTCAAAGTAAAAAATTTCAGTAGGTTCAGTAGGTTGAGGAGAAACTTTTTGCTCTACTGGTCAGGGTGAAGATACCCCGAACAAGCCCCTCAAAGGATTATTTTCCATAGTAACAAGTGACAATAAATTTCAGCACACTATATAAATTTTTCCTTACCAAATTCCACCTACCAAAGGCGCTTCACTCCCCGGAAACAGCGCCAGAAAAGAGTCTTGATGACCCACAAGTATAGGGGATCTATCATAGTCCTTTCGATAAGTAAGAGTGTCAAACCCAACGAGGAGCAGAAGGAAATGACAAGCAGTTTTCAGTAAGGTATTCTCTGCAAGCACTGAAATTATCGGTAACAGATAGTTTTGTGATAAGGTAATTCATAACGGGTAACAAGTAACAAAAGTAAACAAGGTGCAGCAAGGTGGCCCAATCCTTTTTGTAGCAAAGGACAAGCCTGGACAAACTCTTATATAAAGGAAAGCGCTCCCGAGGACACATGGGAATTATCGTCATGCTAGTTTTCATCATGCTCATATGATTCGCGTTCGTTACTTTGATAATTTGATATGTGGGTGGACCGGTGCTTGGGTACTACCCTTCCTTGGACAAGCATCCCACTTATGATTAATCCCCCTCGCAAGCATCCACAACTACGAAAGAAGAATTAAGGTAAACCTAACCATAGCATGAAACATATGGATCCAAATGAGCCCCTTACGAAGCAACGCATAAACTAGGGTTTAAGCTTCTGTCACTCTAGCAACCCATCATCTACTTATTACTTCCCAATGCCTTCCCCTAGGCCCAAACAATGGTGAAGTGTCATGTAGTCGACGTTCACATAACACCACTAGAGGAAAGACAACATACATCTCATCAAAATATCGAACGAATGCCAAATTCACATGACTACTTATAACAAGACTTCCCCCATGTCCTCAGGAACAAATGTAACTACTCACAAATCATATTCATGTTCATAATCAGAGGGGTATTAATGTGCATAAAGGATCTGAACATATAATCTTCCACCAAATAAACCAACTAGCATCAACTACAAGGAGTAATCAACACTACTAGTAACCCACAGGTACCAATATGAGGTTTTGAGACAAATATAGGATACAAGAGATGAACTAGGGTTTGAGAGGAGATGATGCTGGTGAAGATGTTGATGGAGATTGACCCCCTCCCGATGAGAGGATCGATGGTGATGACGATGGTGATGATTTCCCCCTCGCAGAGGGATGTTTCCCCGGTAGAACAGCTTCGCCGGAGCCCTAGATTGGTTCTGCCAAGGTTCCGCCTCGAGACGGCGGCGCTTCATCCCGAAAGCTTCCTTATGATTTTTTCCAGGGCAAAAGACATCTTATACCAGAAGATGGGCATCGGGGGGCTTCCAGGCGGCCCACAAGGCAGGGGGCGCGCCCACCTCCCTCGTGGACAGTGGGTGGCCCCCCTCTGGTGTTTTCTTCGCCCAATATTTTTAATATATTCCAAAACTGACTTTCGTGGAGTTTCAGGACTTTTGGAGTTGTGCATAATAGGTCTCTAATATTTGCTCCTTTTTCAGCCAGGATTCCAGCTGCCGGCATTCTCCCTCTTCATGTAAACCTTGTAAAATAAGAGATAAAAGGCATAAGTATTGTGACATAATGTGTAATAACAGCCCATAATGCAATAAATATCTATATAAAAGCATGATGCAAAATGGACGTATCACTGCCGGCGGCGGGGAAGAAGATCTGAGGCAGCGAAAGATAGTCTGGAGGCCGGATCCCTGTTGTGCTGGACCCTTCTGTCGTTGGAGCAGCTGAGCTGGGGTGGACGACGGGGCAACAGGAGCGGGACAAACCTCACAAGGTTTTCTTTAACAACTATTTGTAACAGAAGTAATTCTGTAAGGGCTCATTTGAATTGGAGGATTTTGACAACACGGGGATAGGAAATACATAGTAATAGGATAGGAATGCATGTGCACAACAGAGAATTTAAAAACATAGGATTTCTGCCAATCTGGATGTTTGGTTCATAAGAATTGCAAGATCACAGGATGCAAAGAAGCATGGTGAGATTAAATCAAACCACAAGAAAATGTATGTCGGCGTTCTGGGAACGGGGGTCCCCAGACTTGCCTGCCTGCGGCCCACGGCGTGGCTCCACTCGCGGCCCAAGCCCAAAACCCTCGCGAGGGGCCAAGCCTCGCGAGGCGGACGACACAAGACCTCCTCGGGAGTGGCCTCACCAGGCTGGCTCGCGAGGGGCGGAGAGATCAAGGCAAGGCGAGCCTCGCGAGGTTCTAATGACGTAAGCCATGACGACCAAGGCCAGGCGGGCGCCAGCGCGTGCAGTGTACTCTTTTCCTCTTTGGTGCTAAGGAGGCAAGCACAGGCGAGGAGTACCGAGGCATCAAGCAAAGGTTTCCATATCGGTGCAACGAGACCAAGACCAGCAGGACGGCAGGACGAAGGTCACCGTGGAGCCCAAGACGGCGTCACCACCAGAGCCTTTGGCAGGCGAAGACCACCTTTAGTCAGGATAGCTTGTACTAGTTGTCCCCCTTCAAATTGGCCGTTGTTGGCTCCCTTCCTGCTCAATATTTGGGGAGAGGACCAGGGACTCTATAAATAGGACTAGCCACCACAGTAGGAGGGGACGAATGATTGAGATCACCCTCACCCACACAAACACACCAAGCACAAGAACACCTCTCCTCAGGAGGCTGTTCATCCCCTTGTACTGTTCATCCTCAGCCCAAGAGGCAATCCACCACACTACACTGGAGTAGGGTATTACACCACAATGGTGGCCCGAACCAGTATAAATCTCGTGTCCCTTGTGTTGCGGGTTCGTCAAGCTAGGCTTTGAGATCGCGGTGAGGCCGAGGGCGTGATTAGGTAGGGCGAAACCTTCGTGCACACCCCAGTGTTCGAACCTCAAGGGTTTTGCCGGAACCCGAAATCCGACATTTGGCGCGCCAGGTAGGGGTGCGCCGAAGCTTTGCTTCCATCGATCCGCGTCCCGTCGCTTTGTCGCATCCATGGCGGACGCTCGCTGAGCGCCGGGCCGCCCTCGCCGCCTGCGTTGCCCAGACGGCTCCTGTCGGCGGGCCACCCCATCATTCTCCGTCGCCTGCCGCCAACACCGCCACCGGCCCGGCGGGAAACGAGCAGCAAGCGTTTTCACTGCACCCCTGCGTGCGGCAGGACGGCCGCACCGCCACTCCATCGCTGACCCCGGCCGGCTCGTCATCTCACGCTCGTTGCGCTCCCATGGACGCGCAGGCCGCGCTGCTCATGCCACGCGAACTCCTACGCTACCGCCCCGTCGACGACCTCTACGAGGACTGGCTGGACCGCATCGCCGAGCTCGTCCGCGCCGCAGGGGCCTCCCCCGCGCCATCCCTCTCGCTGGCTCGCGCTACGCCAGCTGCGGGCGATGTGGCTCATGGAGCGCCACCACCACCACCTCCGCACCAAGACGGCGCCCTGGCGCCAAGGCGTGCGGCCCCCCGGCGTGACCCATCGCGTCGGGCGCCCGTGCGTGAAGAAGGAAGCTACCAAGAAGTTCCTCGTCCGCAAGAAAATGCTCCCGCACTAACAGCACCACTACGACAAGAACCGTGCGCCGCCTGCGGTGGCGGTGCGCGGGCATCAAGGGCAGGCTCCACATTAGCAAAGGGTCCCGGCGGCCACCGCAGGCTGCCGCGCCTTCACTCCTGAGCTGCATAGCGTTGCATGGCCGGGCAAGTTCAAGCCAGACCTGCCTCCTCGCTACGACGGCACCCCCGACCCCGCAGAGTTCCTGCAGTTCTAGGAGCTAAGCATCGAGGCGGCCAACAATGACGGAAAAGTCATGGCGAAGTGGTTCCCCATGGTCCTCAAGGATGGCGCTCGTTCATGGCTCCTAAACCTGCCTCCAGGCTCCATCTCCTCCTGGAACGAGATGCGCGACCGCTTCATCGCCAACTTCCAGGGCACTCGCGACCGCCCTCCGGCCGCGGGTGACCTGCGCCGGGTCAAGCAGCAGCCAGGAGAGACCCTCCAGAAGTACATCCAATGCTTCAACAACGTTCGCCTCAAGATCCCCAAGGTGACGGATGAGGCCATCATCTGCGCGTTTTCCGATGACGTCCGTGACGTCAAGATGAAGGAGGAGCTCGCCATCCACGAGGAGCTATGCACGTCCTTGGAGTTGTTCAACCTGGCGACCAAGTGTGCAAGGGCTGAGGAAGGGCGCCTTTCCCTCCTCAAGCTCCCAGCTACCGACCTGGAGGAGAAGAAAGCCAAGGCCAAGGACATGAAGCGCAAGGGAGTGGCCGTACTCGTGGCGGAGCCGAACACGAAGCGCGGTCGGGACCAGCCCGAGTCATCCAAGAGCAGCCAGCCGTTCTGCGCCTTCCACAGTGTTCACAGCCACAACACCAACGACCGTCAAGAGCTCAGGGCCATTCGAGATGGACGCCTCGGTCGACGCCCCAAGCGCAACGACCAGGGCTACGGCCGAGGAGGAGGACGTGGCGGAGGACGCTGGGACGACCGTGGCCCTCGCCAGGAGTGGCGTGACCGGCCTCGTGAGGACCGCTGGCAAGACCAGCCTCGCGAGGGCGCCTGGAGGCATCAGCCTCGCGAGGATCGCCCCCAGGGAAACGCTGGTCTTCCTCCGCTGCCGCCACCACCAAGAAGGAACAACGACCACCATCAGGACGAGGGGGCTGGGGGCTTCTAGGAGCCGCGGGCTATCGCCTGCATCCTGGGCGGAGCTCAAGCCCCAGCCTCTCAGCGAATCTTCAAGCAGTTTGCCCGTGAGGTGAACGCAGTCCTCCCCAGGCTCGAGGCCACACGCCCGCTTAGGTGGTCCAAGTGCGCCATCACCTTCAGTTCGGCAGATCAGCTCAAGTGCACGGCCATCGCTGGCGCTCTCCTGATGCTTTGCTCACCCGTCATCAACAACGTACAAGTCACCAAGACCCTCATCGTTGGCGGCACAAGGCTTAACGTCCTGTTCGTCGAGATGTTCGACAGCCTTCAAGTGCCCTACGATCAGCTTCAGCCTACCAAGCCCTTCTCAGGAGTGACCGACGGTTCCACCACGCCGATAGGGCAGGTCCGCCTCCCTGTCACCTTCGGACAGCGCGACAACTACCGCACCGAGCTCATCGACTTCGACATCGCCCACATCCGTCTGCCATACAACGCCATCCTCAGGTATCCGGCCCTAGCCAAGTTCATGGTAGTGACACACCACGGCTACAACGTCCTCAAGATGCCAGGAAGCGGCGGGAACATCACAGTCCCCTGCGAAGAAAGAGATGCGGTGTGCTCCCTCGAGCACGCCTTCCAAGCAGTGTCAATCGAAGACCCCGACAGCAATGCAGCACAGTACCCTCCTGAGGTTGTCCCCAAGAAGAAGAAGCAGCTACTCCGCTCAGGGCCTCAGGAGAGCGGCACCGCAAGTGGAGCCACGCCAGGATCGGCGTCCGCGCCTGGGGCGCCTCCCTCCATCGCATAGGAAGGCGCGCCCGGCGCCCTCCTCGGGCAGGGATCGGGGGCTCTCTTCTGGAGGGCCTCCGACCTTGCCAACGTCACGAGGGAGGCACTCGGGCACCACATGGAGGCATGCTTCGCAACACGTTTCCCTGAGGAGGACACCGGACGAGGAGCGCCCGGCGCTCAGAAGTTCATTGCCAAGACCACTCAGGAACTGCAGGATGCAAGAGCCATGCGCGGCGACCTTCGCTCACCTGGCGCGGCTCCCCATCCAGGCGAGGATGGCGGGCTGCGCCTCTGCATCGACATCCCAGGGCTCAACAGGGCCGCATCTCAGGAGCTTTTCTGGCCTTCGCGCGTGGGACGCTGCGAGGGCCCGCCTCACAGCTACGTTCGCATGCCCTTCGACCTGCCGAGTGTGACGTCCGCCTTCCAGCGCAATCTGCAGAGCATCCTGGCGGCTCAGGAGGCCAGGCACCACGCAGTCCTGGCGGAGATGAAGACGGTCTTCAAGGAACCGCCCGGACCCCCAGAGCCTCCTGAGGCTCAGGGCCCCGGTGGCTCGTGAGGACCAACCCCTTCGTCACGCGTCTTCAGCTGCCCCAACATTCCTTCAACAACAGAACCAGGTGACATTTTCCAAGTTTATTTAGCTGGGAGCGCCCCTCGGGCTGCATCATTCCCAGGCCGCGTGGGTCCGTCCCTGTGGCATGTATCCCTTTACATCTTTAGCTTACTCTGTTGGGGGCGCCCCTCGGGCTGCATCATCCCCAAGCCGCTCGGGTCCAGCCCAGTGGCATGTATCGTTCTTGAATTTGCCTAAACTAGCTTGCCTTCCATGCATAACCTATCTATGGTTATCGCCTACTTGATTGCCGCCCACCATGGGAGCCGCACACCGAGCATCTTTCTTCAGGGCCCTTCGCATGAGAAGGCTAGGCACGGCGTCTGTGCTCGGGCCCGTCCCTGCAGCGTCGATAAATCCAACGGCTGAACTCTGTCTGGCGGGCCGGCCCCGTTCACGTCACCTCCTGGGGTCGTTGGTGCTTGACCTTCTCACGCGATAACCTTAGGAGATTCGTTTGGCACAGGTTGTCTAACCATCTCGCAGGACCACCACAACCATCAAGAATCAAGACCAGGCGCAACCCGCCTTGAGATAGGTGATGTCTACTACGCAACCTTCTTCTTGTAGACGTTGTTGGGCCTCCAAGTGCAGAGGTTTGTAGGACAGTAGCAAATTTCCCTCAAGTGGATGACCTAAGGTTTATCAATCAGTGGGAGGCATAGGATGAAGATGGTCTCTCTCAAGCAACCCTGCAACCAAATAACAAAGAGTCTCTTGTGTCCCCAACACACCCAATACAATGGTAAATTGTATAGGTGCACTAGTTCGGCGAAGAGATGGTGATACAAGTGCAATATGGATGGTAGATATGGGTATTTGTAAACTGAAAATATAAAAACAGCAAGGTAGCAAGTGGTAAAAGTGAGCGTAAACGGTATTGCAATGCTAGGAAACAAGGCCTAGGGTTCATACTTTCACTAGTGCAAGTTCTCTCAACAGTAATAACATAATTGGATCATATAACTATCCCTCAACATGCAACAAAGAGTCACTCCAAAGTCACTAATAGCGGAGAACAAACGAAGAGATTATGGTAGGGTACGAAACCACCTCAAAGTTATTCTTTCCAATCAATCCATTGGGCTATTCCTATAAGTGTCACAAACAGCCCAAGAGTTCATAGTAAAATAACACCTTAAGACACACATCAACCAAAACCCTAATGTCACCTAGATACTCCAATGTCACCTCAAGTATCCGTGAGTATGATTACACGATATGCATCACACAATCTCAGATTCATCTATTCAACCAACACATAGAACCTCAAAGAGTGCCCCAAAGTTTCTACCGGAGAGTCAAGACGAAAACGTGTGCCAACCCCTATGCATAGGTTCATGGGCGGAACCCGCAAGTTGATCACCAAAACATACATCAAGTGAATCACGTGATATCCCATTGTCACCACAGATACGCACGGCAAGACATACATCAAGTGTTCTCAAATCATTAAAGACTCAATCTGATAAGATTACTTCAAAGGGAAAACTCAATCCATTACAAGAGAGTAGAGGGGGAGAAACATCATAAGATCCAACTATAATAGCAAAGCTCGCGATACATCAAGATCGTACCACCTCAAGAACACGAGAGAGAGAGAGATCAAACACATAGCTACTGGTACATACCCTCAGCCCCGAGGGTGAACTACTCCCTCCTCGTCATGGAGAGCGCCGGGATGATGAAGATGGCCACTGGTGAGGGTTTCCCCCCTCCGACAGGGTGCCAGAACAGGGTCCCGATTGGTTTTTGGTGGCTACAGAGGCTTGCGGCAGTGGAACTCCCGATCTATTTTGTTCCCTGATCGTTTTAGGGTATATGGATATATATAGGCGGAAGAAATACGTCAGGGGAGCCACGAGGGGCCCATGAGGGTGGAGGGCGCGCCCAGGGGGTGGGCGCGCCCCTGCCTCGTGCCTCCCTCGTTGCTTTCCTGACGTGCACTCCAAGTCTCCCGGGTTGCTTTCCTTCCAAAAATACTTCTCCAGAAGGTTTCATTCCGTTTCAACTCCGTTTGATATTCCTTTTCTTCGAAATACTGAAACAAGGGAAAAACAGGAAATGGCGCTGGGCTCTGGGTCAATAGGTTAGTCCCAAAAGTAATATAAAAATGCATAGTAAAGCCCATAAAACATCCAAGATGGATAATATAATAGCATGGATACTTCATAAATTATAGATACGCTGGAGACGTATCAGTAGGGACTGTACACGCCCCGGGGGCTCTTCGCGGTAAGGAGTCCCCTCCCACGTACCAGTGGAAGCACCATGCTCCGCGCTGGCCGTCGACACTGCCGAGGAGCGGCTATGCCCATGCAAGTGTGGAAGCGCTATGCTCCGCGCTGGTGATAAACAACTGAGGGTGGCCTCGCGGTTGTATCAACCTCAGGGATCCCTTGAGCTCAGTGTCTGGCCTCATCGCAGCACCTCCCCTTGGGAGAGTCGCGTGGGGGGGGGCTGGGCACGGGGGCTGCGCTTGGGTCACGCCCAAGAGTACGCCACCCAGCCAGGTCCCCCGGACCTGGTCGTTGCGCGCCCCTCCCGAGCCGAGCCTCGGCGAGGACAAAGGTATGAAGGTCGTTTGAGCGTCAAGGGGGACTCCTGATCATCGCGACTTAGGAGCCTAACTGGCCACGTAGCCCCTCACTCCTTGGTCTCGTCCTGGTGATCCGGACTACCCAACGGCGGTTGAGGTATGCTCGGGGTCGGGCCTTGCCGACGTAGAACACTAGACCTACCCTTCCATCTCCTTTCCATAAGTTGTTTGCGCGTCAAGGGGGACTCCTGAGCATCGCGACTCGGGAGCCTAACTGGCCATGTAGCCCCTCACTCCTTGGTCTCATCCTGGTGATCCGGACGACCCAACGGCGGCTGAGGTATGCGCGGGGTCGGGCTCTGCCGACGTAGAACGCAAAGCAAATGGGAAGGAAATCGCAAAATCTCAAAGCAAATATTACAAGACATATTGTTCTCCGAGTATCAAACGCAAGTTTAAACACCTCCACGAGGCACGGTACATGTCGCAGGAGTTTAAACAGGAAAGGAGCCGCAAGCAAGTCATCCCTGGACAACGCCGGCGCCCGCAAGAGGCGCTCCTTCCTTGGTGGCGTCGCCTTCACCTGTACCACCAGCCGGGGCTGCAGGATTAGTAGCGCCGCCGGTCGAAGGCGCGGAACTTCTTCAGCAGGGCCTCCACCTGACCCTTCACGGCAGCGGTAGTGGCTGCGCAGTGCTCGTCATCCACAGGCTCCAGTAGCTCGTAAGGCGGGCGATAGGATCACAAAGATGGAGGTGGCTGAAGACACGCGTCAGCGCAGCTGAAGAAAGGACGCAATCCTCTTCCTCTGCCATGGGGCCGATGCCGCTCACGACTTCCTCAAGTGCCTCGACCAAGTAGGAAAGCAGCCGGGCGGGGCCGTCCTCGTCGGTGGTCAGCGGCTTCTCCAAGCCCTTCTCACACTACAAAAAAAGACACTTCCATGATGATACGTGTTTGTCACAGTAGGTCACGTTTTCTATCATGCATGTACATCCATGACAAATTTATGACAGAATCAAGATAGTCATACCTGTGCTGTCATAGAAGTGTTCCATGACATTACCAAAATTATCATCATGGAAGTGTCCACTTCCATGACAATAAATCGCGCGTCACAGAAGTGCTTTCGTCAAGGGTGATCGACACGTGGCATCCACCGTAACGGAACGCTGTTAAGCTATCGGGTCCGGTTTTGGATCCGATAACCCGTTAACAGCCCGGACCAATGGGGATTTTCCACGTGTAAAATCATCATTGGCCGGAGGAAACACGTGTTGCCTCACCATTGGGACAGATGTCATCCACTCATTGGACAGGAGGCGCCTATGATAGGTCGACACGTGACACGGCCTAACAGTGACCCATTCCGGTGAAAAAGGCCGGCCCAATAAAAAATAGCAGGCCGGCCCATATAAGGCCTACTTGTGTCAGGTCCATTTAAGCCCACGGCCCATACGAGATGTGCCAATTCGGCCCGTTAATGGCCCGTTAAAGATTTGACACCATTGCAGCCCATCGTCAGTTCGAGCCCGTTAACAGCCCGCTATATATTTGGGCTCAATATCGACCCGGTGAGATTTCGGCCTGTTAACGGCCCATTCAGTGGATGGGCCAATTTTCACGGTGTACATCTTTCGGCCTTTTAGCGACCCATTTAAATATTAGGCTAATTTCCGGCCCGGTGTGTCTTTCAGCCTGTTGACGGCCCATAAAGCAGTTGGGCCATTTGTAGCCGGACCTGAGTTTCGGCCTTTTAGCGACCCATTTAAGTGTTGGGCCAATTTCTGGCCCGGTGAGTCTTTCAGCCTGGTGACGACCCATATATCTGTTGGGCCATTTGTAGTCAGACCTGAGTTTTGGCCTTTTAGCGACCCATTTAAGTGTTGGGCCAATTCCCGGCCCTATGTGCCTTTCAGCCTGTTAACGGACCATAAATGAGTTGGGCCATTTGTAGTCGGACCTGAGTTTTGGACTTTTAACGGCCCATGCCCTTCATGGTCCAATACCAGCCCGGTTTCTCTTTCGGCCTGCTAAAGGCCCACAACACAGTTGGGCCATTTACAATACGACCTGACTTTCGGCCTCTTAGCGGCCCATGCTCTACATGGTCCAGTACAAGCCCGCTGTCTCTTTCGGCCTGCTAAAGGCCCACAGTATAGTTGGGCCATATGTAGCCCGAACTTAGTAACGGCTTGTTAACGGCCCATGAAATCAATTGGGCCCACCTATTGCCCGCTTTGATGTCAGCCTGTTAACGACCCGGGAGTCAAGAGGGCTGACCATTAACTTTCGGCCTGGTAACGGCCCATTAACTTAATGGCCCACTAAAGTTCGTACATGTCTTTAGGCCAAATTAGATAATTTGAGGCCATTATGACGAGCAATTATGCACAGGACCAAAACCGATCAAGCAAAGGTACGGCATACAGGGAAAAACGTTGCACATCCAGCATATATTACAGGAAATTACATCCACTGGGCAATCAAAGATTGATGCCAGTGCAAATAAATGAACAGAACCTAAAGATCTACAACGTCACAATCTGCAACCTCTGCACGGATGATGCCCATAAGCATGTGGGCAAGTTCTTGCTACTTTGCTACATTATCTCTGAAAACATTGATTAGTTGTTGTGTCGCACGACTCTGCACCTCTGATTCCTCCACCATTTCCATCATTCCTTCAGCCATTAATTGGTTCACAAACATACATTTTTTCCGTTGCATTCGAGACAAAGGATACTGAACAGATTCTGTAACATCCCAAATTTTCATTTTGGAATGTTATACATAGATCATCATTGCATATCATTTTTTGTTGCATTTTGACAAATCCTCGATAAATCCTAAGCAACTCAAGGACCCTCGGAGAGAGTTGGGGATTTTCTCGAATTTTCAAATTTGATTTTCAAACGAGGATTGTGAGTTTAATTATTTTTCTCTCCGGAAAAAATATTTCATTTTAAATAAACGAGAGGAGAAAATATGACTTCTCCAAAACAATTGAAATACTGGAGGAAAAATGTTAAAATCATTATTTGGAATTTATTTGGATTTTATTTGCAATTTTTATTGCAATAAAAATAATGCATGTTTCCAAATATTTATTTTGAATTATAAAAATGTTCACCCTATTCTAGATTTTCTAACTAGACGGGGAAAATTTATTTCATATTTTTTTGATTTTTATTTATTTTTCTACGAATTATTTTCCGCGGATCTTATTTAAAAAAAACGCCCGCGCGCCGACTGGGCCAAAGGCCCAGCCGACGGCCCGCCTCGCCCTCTCCTCTCCCTGCACGGCCGCCGTGCCGCCGTGTCCGCCATGGACACGGGAGCCGCCCCGCTCGCCCGCCCCCTTCTCCAAGCCACCGGAGCACCCCCCTCCCCTTTATATACCCCTCAACCCC